>NC_092088.1:4385947-4598447 GCF_045679555.1 Salvelinus alpinus
GCCTGTGTTAACCTGCCTTCCTGACAGACAGCCTGTGTTAACCTGCCTTCCTGACAGACAGCCTGTGTTAACCTGCCTTCCTGACAGACAGCCTGTGTTAACCTGCCTTCCTGACAGACAGCCTGTGTTAACCTGCCTTCCTGACAGACAGCCTGTGTTAACCTGCCTTCCTGACAGACAGCCTGTGTTAACCTGCCTTCCTGACAGACAGCCTGTGTTAACCTGCCTTCCTGACAGACAGCCTGTGTTAACCTGCCTTCCTGACAGACAGCCTGTGTTAACCTGCCTTCCTGACAGACAGCCTGTGTTAACCTGCCTTCCTGACAGACAGCCTGTGTTAACCTGCCTTCCTGACAGACAGCCTGTGTTAACCTGCCTTCCTGACAGACAGCCTGTGTTAACCTGCCTTCCTGACAGACAGCCTGTGTTAACCTGCCTTCCTGACAGACAGCCTGTGTTAACCTGCCTTCCTGACAGACAGCCTGTGTTAACCTGCCTTCCTGACAGACAGCCTGTGTTAACCTGCCTTCCTGACAGACAGCCTGTGTTAACCTGCCTTCCTGACAGACAGCCTGTGTTAACCTGCCTTCCTGACAGACAGCCTGTGTTAACCTGCCTTCCTGACAGACAGCCTGTGTTAACCTGCCTTCCTGACAGACAGCCTGTGTTAACCTGCCTTCCTGACAGACAGCCTGTGTTAACCTGCCTTCCTGACAGACAGCCTGTGTTAACCTGCCTTCCTGACAGACAGCCTGTGTTAACCTGCCTTCCTGACAGACAGCCTGTGTTAACCTGCCTTCCTGACAGACAGCCTGTGTTAACCTGCCTTCCTGACAGACAGCCTGTGTTAACCTGCCTTCCTGACAGACAGCCTGTGTTAACCTGCCTTCCTGACAGACAGCCTGTGTTAACCTGCCTTCCTGACAGACAGCCTGTGTTAACCTGCCTTCCTGACAGACAGCCTGTGTTAACCTGCCTTCCTGACAGACAGCCTGTGTTAACCTGCCTTCCTGACAGACAGCCAGTGTTAACCTGCCTTCCTGACAGACAGCCTAGTGTTAACCTGCCTTCCTGACAGACAGCCTGTGTTAACCTGCCTTCCTGACAGACAGCCAGTGTTAACCTGCCTTCCTGACAGACAGCCTGTGTTAACCTGCCTTCCTGACAGACAGCCTGTGTTAACCTGCCTTCCTGACAGACAGCCTGTGTTAACCTGCCTTCCTGACAGACAGCCTGTGTTAACCTGCCTTCCTGACAGACAGCCTGTGTTAACCTGCCTTCCTGACAGACAGCCTGTGTTAACCTGCCTTCCTGACAGACAGCCATGTGTTAACCTGCCTTCCTGACAGACAGCCTGTGTTAACCTGCCTTCCTGACAGACAGCCTGTGTTAACCTGCCTTCCTGACAGACAGTCTGTGTTAACCTGCCTTCCTGACAGACAGCCAGTGTTAACCTGCCTTCCTGACAGACAGCCTGTGTTAACCTGCCTTCCTGACAGACAGCCTGTGTTAACCTGCCTTCCTGACAGACAGCCAGTGTTAACCTGCCTTCCTGACAGACAGCCTGTGTTAACCTGCCTTCCTGACAGACAGCCAGTGTTAACCTGCCTTCCTGACAGACAGCCTGTGTTAACCTGCCTTCCTGACAGACAGCCTGTGTTAACCTGCCTTCCTGACAGACAGCCTGTGTTAACCTGCCTTCCTGACAGACAGCCTGTGTTAACCTGCCTTCCTGACAGACAGCCAGTGTTAACCTGCCTTCCTGACTGACTGTGTTAACCTGCCTTCCTGACTGACTGTGTTAACCTGCCTTCCTGACAGACAGCCTGTGTTAACCTGCCTTCCTGACAGACAGCCTGTGTTAACCTGCCTTCCTGACAGACAGCCTGTGTTAACCTGCCTTCCTGACAGACAGCCTGTGTTAACCTGCCTTCCTGACAGACAGCCTGTGTTAACCTGCCTTCCTGACAGACAGCCAGTGTTAACCTGCCTTCCTGACAGACAGCCTGTGTTAACCTGCCTTCCTGACAGACAGCCTGTGTTAACCTGCCTTCCTGACAGACAGCCTGTGTTAACCTGCCTTCCTGACAGACAGCCTGTGTTAACCTGCCTTCCTGACAGACAGCCTGTGTTAACCTGCCTTCCTGACAGACAGCCTGTGTTAACCTGCCTTCCTGACAGACAGCCCGTGTTAACCTGCCTTCCTGACAGACAGCCTGTGTTAACCTGCCTTCCTGACAGACAGCCTGTGTTAACCTGCCTTCCTGACAGACAGCCTGTGTTAACCTGCCTTCCTGACAGACAGCCTGTGTTAACCTGCCTTCCTGACAGACAGCCTGTGTTAACCTGCCTTCCTGACAGACAGTCTGTGTTAACCTGCCTTCCTGACAGACAGCCAGTGTTAACCTGCCTTCCTGACAGACAGCCTGTGTTAACCTACCTTCCTGACAGACAGCCAGTGTTAACCTGCCTTCCTGACAGACAGCCTGTGTTAACCTGCCTTCCTGACAGACAGCCTGTGTTAACCTACCTTCCTGACAGACAGTCTGTGTTAACCTGCCTTCCTGACAGACAGCCAGTGTTAACCTGCCTTCCTGACAGACAGCCAGTGTTAACCTGCCTTCCTGACAGACAGTCTGTGTTAACCTGCCTTCCTGACAGACAGCCAGTGTTAACCTGCCTTCCTGACAGACAGCCTGTGTTAACCTGCCTTCCTGACAGACAGCCTGTGTTAACCTGCCTTCCTGACAGACAGCCTGTGTTAACCTGCCTTCCTGACAGACAGCCAGTGTTAACCTGCCTTCCTGACAGACAGCCTGTGTTAACCTGCCTTCCTGACAGACAGCCTGTGTTAACCTGCCTTCCTGACAGACAGCCAGTGTTAACCTGCCTTCCTGACAGACAGCCAGTGTTAACCTGCCTTCCTGACAGACAGCCTGTGTTAACCTGCCTTCCTGACAGACAGCCAGTGTTAACCTGCCTTCCTGACAGACAGTCTGTGTTAACCTGCCTTCCTGACAGACAGTCTGTGTTAACCTGCCTTCCTGACAGACAGCCAGTGTTAACCTGCCTTCCTGACAGACAGCCTGTGTTAACCTGCCTTCCTGACAGACAGCCTGTGTTAACCTGCCTTCCTGACAGACAGCCAGTGTTAACCTGCCTTCCTGACAGACAGCCTGTGTTAACCTGCCTTCCTGACAGACAGCCAGTGTTAACCTGCCTTCCTGACAGACAGCCAGTGTTAACCTGCCTTCCTGACAGACAGCCTGTGTTAACCTGCCTTCCTGACAGACAGCCTGTGTTAACCTGCCTTCCTGACAGACAGCCTGTGTTAACCTGCCTTCCTGACAGACAGCCAGTGTTAACCTGCCTTCCTGACTGACTGTGTTAACCTGCCTTCCTGACTGACTGTGTTAACCTGCCTTCCTGACAGACAGCCTGTGTTAACCTGCCTTCCTGACAGACAGCCAGTGTTAACCTGCCTTCCTGACTGACTGTGTTAACCTGCCTTCCTGACAGACAGCCTGTGTTAACCTGCCTTCCTGACAGACAGCCTGTGTTAACCTGCCTTCCTGACAGACAGCCAGTGTTAACCTGCCTTCCTGACTGACTGTGTTAACCTGCCTTCCTGACAGACAGCCTGTGTTAACCTGCCTTCCTGACAGACAGCCTGTGTTAACCTGCCTTCCTGACAGACAGCCTGTGTTAACCTACCTTCCTGACAGACAGCCAGTGTTAACCTGCCTTCCTGACAGACAGCCAGTGTTAACCTGCCTTCCTGACAGACAGCCTGTGTTAACCTGCCTTCCTGACAGACAGCCAGTGTTAACCTGCCTTCCTGACAGACAGCCTGTGTTAACCTGCCTTCCTGACAGACAGCCAGTGTTAACCTGCCTTCCTGACAGACAGCCAGTGTTAACCTGCCTTCCTGACAGACAGCCTGTGTTAACCTGCCTTCCTGACAGACAGCCAGTGTTAACCTGCCTTCCTGACAGACAGCCAGTGTTAACCTGCCTTCCTGACAGACAGCCTGTGTTAACCTGCCTTCCTGACAGACAGCCTGTGTTAACCTGCCTTCCTGACAGACAGCCTGTGTTAACCTGCCTTCCTGACAGACAGCCTGTGTTAACCTGCCTTCCTGACAGACAGCCTGTGTTAACCTGCCTTCCTGACAGACAGCCTGTGTTAACCTGCCTTCCTGACAGACAGCCTGTGTTAACCTGCCTTCCTGACAGACAGCCTGTGTTAACCTGCCTTCCTGACAGACAGCCTGTGTTAACCTGCCTTCCTGACAGACAGCCTGTGTTAACCTGCCTTCCTGACAGACAGCCTGTGTTAACCTGCCTTCCTGACAGACAGCCTGTGTTAACCTGCCTTCCTGACAGACAGCCTGTGTTAACCTGCCTTCCTGACAGACAGCCTGTGTTAACCTGCCTTCCTGACAGACAGCCTGTGTTAACCTGCCTTCCTGACAGACAGCCTGTGTTAACCTGCCTTCCTGACAGACAGCCTGTGTTAACCTGCCTTCCTGACAGACAGCCTGTGTTAACCTGCCTTCCTGACAGACAGCCTGTGTTAACCTGCCTTCCTGACAGACAGCCTGTGTTAACCTGCCTTCCTGACAGACAGCCTGTGTTAACCTGCCTTCCTGACAGACAGCCTGTGTTAACCTGCCTTCCTGACAGACAGCCTGTGTTAACCTGCCTTCCTGACAGACAGCCTGTGTTAACCTGCCTTCCTGACAGACAGCCTGTGTTAACCTGCCTTCCTGACAGACAGCCTGTGTTAACCTGCCTTCCTGACAGACAGCCTGTGTTAACCTGCCTTCCTGACAGACAGCCTGTGTTAACCTGCCTTCCTGACAGACAGCCTGTGTTAACCTGCCTTCCTGACAGACAGCCAGTGTTAACCTGCCTTCCTGACAGACAGCCTGTGTTAACCTGCCTTCCTGACAGACAGCCTGTGTTAACCTGCCTTCCTGACAGACAGCCTGTGTTAACCTGCCTTCCTGACAGACAGCCAGTGTTAACCTGCCTTCCTGACAGACAGCCAGTGTTAACCTGCCTTCCTGACAGACAGCCTGTGTTAACCTGCCTTCCTGACAGACAGCCAGTGTTAACCTACCTTCACAGCGTGGTCCAGCTCTGTCTTGGGGACACAGGCAGCGGTAGCCATTGATCTCATCAATACAGCTAGAACCAGAGATGCAGGGAGAAGACTGGCACTCGTTGATATCTAAAAACACACACACACACACACACACACACACACGAGAGAATAAAACAGGGGTCAGGAACACTCTCGTTATGATCAACATCAAGACAGTTAGATTAGTGAGCTGACTTTTAAATCACACCCTCTAGAGCACAAACAGTCAACAACAGACTGGCAAACAGTCGTCAACAGACTGGCAAACAGTCGACAACAACAGACTGGCAAACAGTCGTCAACAACAGACTGGCAAACAGTCGACAACAACAGACTGGCAAACAGTCGACAACAACAGACTGGCAAACAGTCGACAACAACAGACTGGCAAACAGTCGACAACAACAGACTGGCAAACAGTCGACAACAACAGACTGGCAAACAGTCGTCAACAACAGACTGGCAAACAGTCGTCAACAACAGACTGGCAAACAGTCGACAACAACAGACTGGCAAACAGTCGTCAACGTCAACAGACTGGCAAACAGTCGTCAACGTCAACAGACTGGCAAACAGTCGTCAACGTCAACAGACTGGCAAACAGTCGTCACCAGACTGGCAAACAGTCGTCACCAGACTGGCAAACAGTCGTCACCAGACTGGCAAACAGTCGTCACCAGACTGGCAAACAGTCGTCACCAGACTGGCAAACAGTCGTCACCAGACTGGCAAACAGTCGTCACCAGACTGGCAAACAGTCGTCAACAGACTGGCAAACAGTCGTCAACGTCAACAGACTGGCAAACAGTCGTCAACGTCAACAGACTGGCAAACAGTCGTCAACGTCAACAGACTGGCAAACAGTCGTCAACGTCAACAGACTGGCAAACAGTCGACAACAGACTGGCAAACAGTCGACAACAACAGACTGGCAAACAGTCGTCAACAACAGACTGGCAAACAGTCGTCAACAACAGACTGGCAAACAGTCGACAACAACAGACTGGCAAACAGTCGACAACAACAGACTGGCAAACAGTCGACAACAGACTGGCAAACAGTCAACAACAGACTGGCAAACAGTCGTCAACAACAGACTGGCAAACAGTCGTCAACAACAGACTGGCAAACAGTCGACAACAACAGACTGGCAAACAGTCGACAACAACAGACTGGCAAACAGTCGACACCAGACTGGCAAACAGTCGTCAACAGACTGGCAAACAGTCAACAACAGACTGGCAAACAGTCGTCACCAGACTGGCAAACAGTCGACAACAACAGACTGGCAAACAGTCGACAACAACAGACTGGCAAACAGTCCACAACAACAGACTGGCAAACAGTCCACAACAACAGACTGGCAAACAGTCGTCAACAGACTGGCAAACAGTCGACAACAACAGACTGGCAAACAGTCGACAACAACAGACTGGCAAACAGTCCACAACAACAGACTGGCAAACAGTCACCAAATCAGCCCAGATGTATTATCCATCTCCCTCCTCCTCCTCCTACACCAGACCCAGGGTCTCCCTCCCTCCTCCTCCTCCTCCTACACCAGACCCAGGGTCTCCCTCCCTCCTCCTCCTCCTCCTACACCAGACCCAGGGTCTCCCTCCCTCCTCCTACACCAGACCCAGGGTCTCCCTCCCTCCTCCTACACCAGACCCAGGGTCTCCCTCCCTCCTCCTACACCAGACCCAGGGTCTCCCTCCCTCCTCCTACACCAGACCCAGGGTCTCCCTCCCTCCTCCTACACCAGACCCAGGGTCTCCCTCCCTCCTCCTACACCAGACCCAGGGTCTCTCCTCCCTCACCAGACCCAGGGTCTCCTCCTCCTACACCAGACCCAGGGTCTCCCTCCCTCCTCCTACACCAGACCCAGGGTCTCCCTCCCTCCTCCTACACCAGACCCAGGGTCTCCCTCCCTCCTCCTACACCAGACCCAGGGTCTCCCTCCCTCCTCCTACACCAGACCCAGGGTCTCCCTCCCTCCTCCTACACCAGACCCAGGGTCTCCCTCCCTCCTACACCAGACCCAGGGTCTCCCTCCCTCCTACACCAGACCCAGGGTCTCCCTCCTTCCTACACCAGACCCAGGGTCTCCCTCCTCCTCCTCCTACACCAGACCCAGGGTCTCCCTCCTCCTCCTCCTACACCAGACCCAGGGTCTCCCTCCTCCTCCTCCTACACCAGACCCAGGGTCTCCCTCCTCCTCCTCCTACACCAGACCCAGGGTCTCCCTCCTCCTCCTCCTACACCAGACCCAGGGTCTCCCTCCTCCTCCTCCTACACCAGACCCAGGGTCTCCCTCCTCCTCCTCCTACACCAGACCCAGGGTCTCCCTCCTCCTCCTCCTACACCAGACCCAGGGTCTCCCTCCCTCTACATTAGAGGCATGATCACTAGCAGGCATGTAGAGAGCTGCAGGCTGGACCTGCAGAACAAAGCCTTGTGAACAGACAGGAGGCATGTAGAAACCATCTGAAAGCCTTTAAGAGGAAAACAATCAGAGTAACCAGAGAGCACCGCTACGTGTGTGTGTGTGTGTGTGTGTGTGTGTGTGTGTGTGTGTGTGTGTGTGTGTGTGTGTGTGTGTGTGTGTTAACACGGATCGGTTGATTAGCTGTTGGCCTTGTAAGCCAGCCTGCCCCAAGACTGTCAAGGCAGCGCAGTGTGTGTGTGTGTGTGTGTGTGTGTGTGTGTAATCCAGAGCCCAACAGTGACAGACAGGGCCAAGATCGAGGCTGGCCCCGGTGAGGCCGGAAATGGCCCGATGCCCAAAGCTCCGATAATTAGCCGGCTAGACTGTCCCATCACTCATGTCCCCACTCCTCATCCCCGGGGGACGGAGGAGAGGGTGAGGAAGGATGGGTGAGGCAGGGTGAAGAGGGGAGAGAGGCAGGGGTGAGAGAGAGTGAGAGAAGATGGGTGAGGCAGGGGAGAGAGGGTGAGGAGACAGGAGAGTCCATGTTAATACGTACTGATCCTGCAGTCTGGCCCAGCGAAGCCTGGAGCACATTCACATCGATACCAGTTATCTCCATCTACACACGTCCCACTGTTATAACTGGAGAGAGGAGAGGAGGGAGGAGAGAGAGAGGAGAGAGAGAGAGGTCAGTTATTTCCATCTACACACGACCCACTGTTATAACTGGAGAGAGAGAGGTCAGTTATCTCCATCTACACACATCCCACTGTTATAACGAGAGAGAGGGAGAGAGAGAGAGAGAGAGAGAGAGAGAGGTCAGTTATCTCCATCTACACACATCCCACTGTTATAACGAGAGAGAGGAGAGAGAGAGGAGAGAGGAGGGAGGAGAGAGAGGACAGAGAGAGGTCAGTTATCTCCATCTACACACGTCCCACTGTTATAACGAGAGCGAGAGAGAGGAGAGAGAGAGAGAGGAGGGAGGAGGGAGAGGAGAGAGAGAGGTCAGTTATCTCCATCTACACACGTCCCACTGTTATAACGAGAGCGAGAGAGAGGAGAGAGAGAGAGAGGAGGGAGGAGGGAGAGAGAGGTCAGTTATCTCCATCTACACACGTCCCACTGTTATAACGAGAGCGAGAGAGAGGAGAGAGAGAGAGAGGAGGGAGGAGGGAGAGAGAGGTCAGTTATCTCCATCTACACACGTCCCACTGTTATAACGAGAGCGAGAGAGAGGAGAGAGAGGAGGGAGGAGGGAGAGGAGAGAGAGAGGTCAGTTATCTCCATCTACACACATCCCACTGTCAGTTTCAGTTCAACATTTAAGTCAGTCTACCCTGAGTCTCTCTGTCTGCATCCCAACTGGTACCCTGTTCCCTACGACGTGCACCAGGGGTCCTGGTCAGTGCACTACGGGTCCTGGTCAGACGCAGTGCACTATGCAGGGAACAGGGTGCCATTTGGACCGAGCCTCAGACTAGGCAGGAGGACATCCTTGACAACTACACCACCATTATAACACATTCTATTGAATGATGGAAATTCCCCTTCCTCCATCCATTTCTCCCTGCGTCCCAAATGCCACCCTATATAGTGCACTACTTTAGACCAGAGCCCTATGGCACCCTATTCCCTATATAGTGCACTACTTTAGACCAGAGCCCCATATGTCCCGGTCTGAAGTAGTGCACTACATAGGGAATAGGGTGACATTTTGGATGTACATCTAAAGTGTTCTGGTCTCCTTTAAATGACCAGATGAGTATTTCTGTGATTCTCAGCCAGCTCCCACTACCTGAGGTAAAACACACACACACACACACACACACACACACACGGAGCACCGAGTGAACAACGAGCTGTGGGTTAGGCTGAACGTACACTAGGAATGACCTGGAGAGAGAGAGAGAGGGGTGAAGATGGGAGGAAAGGAGAGAGAGGGGTGAAGATGGGAGGAAAGGAGAGAGGGGTGTGTCGGTGGGAAAGAGAGAGAGAGAGACAGAGAGACAGAGAGGGGTGAAGATGGGAGGAAAGGAGAGAGAGAGAGAGAGACAGAGACAGAGGGGTGAAGATGGGAAGAAAGGAGAGAGAGGGGTGAAGATGGGAGGAAAGGAGAGAGAGAGAGAGAGAGAGAGAGACAGAGAGGGGTGAAGATGGGAAGAAAGGAGAGAGAGAGAGAGACAGAGAGAGACAGAGACAGAGGGGTGAAGATGGGAGGAAAGGAGAGAAGGGTGTGTCGGTGGGAAAGAGAGACAGAGACAGAGAGAGAGAGAGACAGAAAGAGCCTACAGGTGAGAAACTAACAGCAGTACAGACTGAAGAACAAATCTGGGTTCAGATACTATTCAACATTATTTAAAATACTTAAGCTGGGCTTGAATGAGCGTCGGATAGTACTTGAACCCAGGCACGGTGCAGAGAAGCACCCTGTCATGTTCTGTTCACGCTTGTTTGACTCTATAGAAAATGTTTATCTTCCACTTACCACGGGTGTGGGTTGCAGTCGTTGGTATCTGAGAGAGAGAGAGAGAGAGAGAGAGAGATTGTGTTATTTTTCACACGCATGTGAGCAGAGGAGAAGACAACAGCGGAGCGGTCATGTCGGAGCGGTCATGTCCCGAGGCGTGTTTTTAGCGCGTAGTCTTGGCATGTTGTGTTTAGCGTGTTCAGCTGTGTGTCCCCCCGATGTCTCTGTCTGGGTTATTGACTCAACAGAACAAACAGCGTCGCCTCTCAAACAGCTCGCGGGAAACAGCTCCACCCTGCGCCAGGTAGTCTGGTGATTGAGAACATTGGGTCGCTGGTTCGAATCCCCGAGTCGGCAATGTGAAAAGATCTGCCGTTCTGCCCTTGAGCAAAGCGGTTAACCACAAACAAAAACAACCGCTGTCTGGGCGTCGATTAAAGCGGCCCCCTAAACCTCTCTGATTCAGAGGGTTAAATGCAGAAGACACATTTCGGGTGGAATACATTCAGTTGGACAACAACTGACTGGGTATCCCCTTTCCCCTGCGCCAGTACCCCTCTACCCTCAGACCATTTCTCCGTCATTAAGCATTTTGGGAAGTCATGTTATGGAGAGAGTGTGTGTGTGTGTGTGTGTGTGTGTGTGTGTGTGTGTGTGTGTGTGTGTGTCAGCCTGGAGATCACAGGGAAGACAGCAGAAAGGGAGAGATGGAAAAAGGGAGAGTAAAGGAGGGAGAGAGTAAAGGAGGGAGAGAGTAAAGGAGGGAGAGGAGGGAGAGAGCAGAGGAGGGACAGAGAGAGAGAGAGAGCAGAGGAGGGAGAGAGAGAGAGCAGAGGGGTGAAGAGAGAGAGAGCAGAGGAGGGAGAGAGAGAGCAGAGGAGGGAGAGAGAGAGCAGAGGGGTGAAGAGAGAGAGCAGAGGAGGGAGAGAGAGAGCAGAGGGGTGAAGAGAGAGAGAGCAGAGGAGGGAGAGAGAGAGCAGAGGGGTGAAGAGAGAGAGAGCAGAGGAGAGAGAGAGCAGAGGGGTGAAGAGAGAGAGAGCAGAGGAGGGAGAGAGAGAGAGAGCAGAGGAGGGAGAGAGAGAGAGAGCAGAGGAGGGAGAGAGAGAGCAGAGGGGTGAAGAGAGAGAGATCAGAGGAGGGAGAGAGAGAGCAGAGGGGTGAAGAGAGAGAGAGCAGAGGAGGGAGAGAGAGAGAGAGCAGAGGAGGGAGAGAGAGAGAGAGCAGAGGAGGGAGAGAGAGAGCAGAGGGGTGAAGAGAGAGAGAGCAGAGGGGTGAAGAGAGAGAGAGCAGAGGAGGGAGAGAGAGAGAGCAGAGGAGGGAGAGGAGGGAGAGAGGAGAGGAGTGAGAGAGGGAGAGAGCAGAGGAGGGACAGAGAGAGAGCAGAGGAGGGAGAGAGAGAGAGAGCAGAGGAGGAGAGAGAGAGCAGAGGGGTGAAGAACTAGTAGACATGTCACAGTTTGGACAGGAATGCACAGAGAGGGAGGGGGGGGAGAAAGGGGAGAACATCTGTCTCAACTTTCCTCCTATTAACCTTCCACTCCTCCTCTCATTTTCCTCTCATGGCCAACAACAGCCTCAAGCGTCCAGCCAGAGAAGGAGGGAAGGACGGAGATAAAAGAAAAGGTACGGGCGAGAGAGAAAACAGAAGGTGGAGGTGAACACGGCAGTCTTAACACCAGATGTGACTCCGGTGGTGAACAGGGCAGTCTTTACATCAGATGTGACTCCGGTGGTGAACAGGGCAGTCTTTACATCAGATGTGACTCCGGTGGTGAACAGGGCAGTCTTTACATCAGATGTGACTCCGGTGGTGAACAGGGCAGTCTTTACATCAGATGTGACTCCGGTGGTGAACAGGGCAGTCTTTACATCAGATGTGACTCCGGTGGTGAACAGGGCAGTCCTTACATCAGATGTGACTCCGGTGGTGAACACGACAGTCTTAACATCAGATGTGACTCCGGTTGTGAACACGACAGTCTTTACATCAGATGTGACTCCGGTTGTGAACACGGCAGTCCTTACATCAGATGTGACTCCGGTGGTGAACAGGGCAGTCTTTACATCAGATGTGACTCCGGTGGTGAACAGGGCAGTCTTTACATCAGATGTGACTCCGGTGGTGAACAGGGCAGTCTTTACATCAGATGTGACTCCGGTGGTGAACAGGGCAGTCCTTACATCAGATGTGACTCCGGTGGTGAACACGACAGTCTTAACATCAGATGTGACTCCGGTTGTGAACACGACAGTCTTAACATCAGATGTGACTCCGGTTGTGAACACGGCAGTCCTTACATCAGATGTGACTCCGGTGGTGAACAGGGCAGTCTTTACATCAGATGTGACTCCGGTGGTGAACACGGCAGTCTTTACATCAGATGTGACTCCGGTGGTGAACAGGGCAGTCTTTACATCAGATGTGACTCAGGTGGTGAACAGGGCAGTCTTTACATCAGATGTGACTCCGGTGGTGAACAGGGCAGTCCTTACATCAGATGTGACTCCGGTGGTGAACACGACAGTCTTAACATCAGATGTGACTCCGGTTGTGAACACGACAGTCTTTACATCAGATGTGACTCCGGTTGTGAACACGGCAGTCCTTACATCAGATGTGACTCCGGTGGTGAACAGGGCAGTCTTTACATCAGATGTGACTCCGGTGGTGAACAGGGCAGTCTTTACATCAGATGTGACTCCGGTGGTGAACAGGGCAGTCTTTACATCAGATGTGACTCCGGTGGTGAACAGGGCAGTCTTTACATCAGATGTGACTCCGGTGGTGAACAGGGCAGTCTTTACATCAGATGTGACTCCGGTGGTGAACACGGCAGTCTTTACATCAGATGTGACTCCGGTGGTGAACACGGCAGTCTTAACATCAGATGTGACTCCGGTAGTGAACACGGCAGTCCTTACATCAGATGTGACTCCGGTGGTGAACACGGCAGTCTTTACATCAGATGTGACTCCGGTGGTGAACACGGCGGTCCTTACATCAGATGTGACTCCGGTGGTGAACAGGGCAGTCTTTACATCAGATGTGACTCCGGTGGTGAACACGGCAGTCTTAACATCAGATGTGACTCCGGTAGTGAACACGGCAGTCCTTACATCAGATGTGACTCCGGTGGTGAACAGGGCAGTCTTTACATCAGATGTGACTCCGGTTGTATTTAGACAGCCCATGCATGACTGTGGATAAAAGTGTATTCTAAAATGGCATTGTACACTCACTCTGTTTACAGGTGTCTCCCTCCCAGCCCTCCTTGCAGACGCAGGTGAAGGAGTCTCCGCTGGTCACACAGGTTCCGCCGTACTCACAGGGGTTAGGAAGACAGCTGCTGTTCTTAGCTAGGAGAGGAAAAAGTTTGTTTCAGTTGTCAGACAGGTTCCCCCGTACTCACAGAGTGGTTCCTTCCTCTGAGGGAATCTACTTGTGTGATCTCCAAAACAAATTATCAGAGAGATCAGGCCTTTTTTAAGGACACAACTCAACAGAGACGGGGGAGGAGGGGGAAAGGAGAGAGGGGTGGTGGGACCGCAAGAGAGAATGTCTCTATAACCCCTGGGAAGCATATGTACCAGGCAGCAGTCCACCCAGACTAACTCACCTATATTACAAGTAGCCCCTCCCTCCCATCCAGACTAACTCACCTATATTACAGGTAGCCCCTCCCTCCCATCCAGACTAACTCACCTATATTACAGGTAGCCCCTCCCTCCCATCCAGACTAACTCACCTATATTACAGGTAGCCCCTCCCTCCCATCCAGACTAACTCACCTATATTACAGGTAGCCCCTCCCTCCCATCCAGACTAACTCACCTATATTACAGGTAGCCCCTCCCTCCCATCCAGACTAACTCACCTATATTACAGGTAGCCCCTCCCTCCCATCCAGACTAACTCACCTATATTACAGGTAGCCCCTCCGTCCCACCCAGACTAACTCACCTATATTACAGGTATCCCCCTCCCTCCCATCCAGACTAACTCACCTATATTACAGGTAGCCCCTCCCACCCACCCAGACTAACTCACCTATATTACAGGTAGCCCCTCCCTCCCACCCAGACTAACTCACCTATATTACAGGTATCCCCCTCCCTCCCATCCAGACTAACTCACCTATATTACAGGTAGCCCCTCCCACCCATCCAGACTAACTCACCTATATTACAGGTAGCCCCTCCCACCCATCCAGACTAACTCACCTATATTACAGGTAGCCCCTCCCACCCATCCAGACTAACTCACCTATATTACAGGTAGCCCCTCCCTCCCACCCAGACTAACTCACCTATATTACAGGTAGCCCCTCCCATCCAGACTAACTCACCTATATTACAGGTAGCCCCTCCCACCCATCCAGACTAACTCACCTATATTACAGGTAGCCCCTCCCTCCCACCCAGACTAACTCACCTATATTACAGGTAGCCCCTCCCATCCAGACTAACTCACCTATATTACAGGTAGCCCCTCCCATCCAGACTAACTCACCTATATTACAGGTAGCCCCTCCCATCCATCCAGACTAACTCACCTATATTACAGGTAGCCCCTCCCTCCCACCCAGACTAACTCACCTATATTACAGGTAGCCCCTCCCTCCCACCCAGACTAACTCACCTATATTACAGGTAGCCCCTCCCACCCATCCAGACTAACTCACCTATATTACAGGTAGCCCCTCCCACCCATCCAGACTAACTCACCTATATTACAGGTAGCCCCTCCCACCCATCCAGACTAACTCACCTATATTACAGGTAGCCCCTCCCACCCATCCAGACTAACTCACCTATATTACAGGTAGCCCCTCCCATCCAGACTAACTCACCTATATTACAGGTAGCCCCTCCCTCCCACCCAGACTAACTCACCTATATTACAGGTAACCCCCTCCCTCCCATCCAGACTAACTCACCTATATTACAGGTAACCCCCTCCCTCCCACCCAGACTAACTCACCTATATTACAGGTAACCCCTCCCACCCAGACTAACTCACCTATATTACAGGTAGCCCCTCCCTCACACCCAGACTAACTCACCTATATTACAGGTAGCCCCTCCCTCACACCCAGACTAACTCACCTATATTACAGGTAGCCCCCTCCCTCCCTCCCACCCAGACTAACTCACCTATATTACAGGTATCCCCCTCCCTCCCATCCAGACTAACTCACCTATATTACAGGTAACCCCCTCCCTCCCACCCAGACTAACTCACCTATATTACAGGTAACCCCTCCCACCCAGACTAACTCACCTATATTACAGGTAACCCCTCCCACCCAGACTAACTCACCTATATTACAGGTATCCCCCTCCCTCCCACCCAGACTAACTCACCTATATTACAGGTATCCCCCTCCTTCCCACCCAGACTAACTCACCTATATTACAGGTAGCCCCTCCCATCCAGACTAAATCACCTATATTACAGGTAGCCCCTCCCTCCCACCCAGACTAACTCACCTATATTACAGGTAGCCCCTCCCTCCCACCCAGACTAACTCACCTATATTACAGGTAGCCCCTCCCACCCACCCAGACTAACTCACCTATATTACAGGTAGCCCCTCCCACCCAGACGAACTCACCTATATTACAGGTATCCCCCTCCCTCCCATCCAGACTAACTCACCTATATTACAGGTAGCCCCTCCCTCCCACCCAGACTAACTCACCTATATTACAGGTAGCCCCTCCCTCCCACCCAGACTAACTCACCTATATTACAGGTTGCCCCTCCCACCCAGACGAACTCACCTATATTACAGGTAGCCCCTCCCTCCCACCCAGACTAACTCACCTATATTACAGGTAGCCCCCTCCCTCCCATCCAGACTAACTCACCTATATTACAGGTATCCCCCTCCCTCCCATCCAGACTAACTCACCTATATTACAGGTAACCCCTCCCTCCCACCCAGACTAACTCACCTATATTACAGGTATCCCCCTCCCTCCCACCCAGACTAACTCACCTATATTACAGGTATCCCCCTCCCTCCCATCCAGACTAACTCACCTATATTACAGGTATCCCCCTCCCTCCCACCCAGACTAACTCACCTATATTACAGGTAGCCCCTCCCTCCCACCCAGACTAACTCACCTATATTACAGGTTGCCCCTCCCACCCAGACGAACTCACCTATATTACAGGTAGCCCCTCCCTCCCACCCAGACTAACTCACCTATATTACAGGTAGCCCCCTCCCTCCCATCCAGACTAACTCACCTATATTACAGGTATCCCCCTCCCTCCCATCCAGACTAACTCACCTATATTACAGGTAACCCCTCCCTCCCACCCAGACTAACTCACCTATATTACAGGTATCCCCCTCCCTCCCACCCAGACTAACTCACCTATATTACAGGTATCCCCCTCCCTCCCATCCAGACTAACTCACCTATATTACAGGTATCCCCCTCCCTCCCACCCAGACTAACTCACCTATATTACAGGTAGCCCCTCCCTCCCATCCAGACTAACTCACCTATATTACAGGTAACCCCTCCCACCCATCCAGACTAACTCACCTATATTACAGGTACCCCCTCCCACCCAGACTAACTCACCTATATTACAGGTAGCCCCCTCCCATCCAGGGGAACACTTGCACTGGAAGGTGTCCCCCTCGTCATGGCATGTTCCTCCGTTGTTACAGGTAGCCTCGTCACACTGGCTCTCACCTGGAGACACAGAGTTACAGAGTGTTTTCATAATGCACAGCTACCTGTGTGATGACATCCACACCTCAGCACATACCATGAACCTCCACAGGCTCACTACACTGGTAAATACAACATGAAAGGGAGGGAGAGAGACAGCCTGAGGGAGGGAGGGAGGGAGGGAGAGAGAGGGAGAGAGAGAGAGGGAGAGAGGGAGGGAGAGAGAGAGGGAGGGAGAGAGACAGCCTGAGGGAGGGAGGGAGAGAGATAGCGAGAGAGAGATAGCGAGAGAGCGAGAGAAAGAGATAGCGAGATAGCGAGAGAGAGATGGAGAGATGGAGAGACAGACTGAGGGAGGGAGGGAGAGAGTGAGAGATGGAGAGATGGAGAGACAGACTGAGGGAGGGAGGGAGGGAGGGAGGGAGTGAGTGAGTGAGTGAGTGAGTGAGTGAGTGAGTGAGTGAGTGAGTGAGTGAGTGAGTGAGTGAGTGAGTGAGTGAGTGAGAGAGAGAGACTGAGGGAGGGAGGGAGGGAGGAGAGGGAGGGGAGAGAGAGGGAGGGAGGGAGGGAGGAGAGGGAGGGAGAGAGAGAGGGAGGGAGGGAGAGAGGGAGGGAGGGAGAGAGGGAGGGAGGGAGGGAGGGAGGGAGGGAGGAGAGGGAGGGAGGGAGGGAGGGAGGGAGGGAGGGAGAGGGAGGGAGAGGGAGGGAGGGAGGGAGGGAGGGAGGGAGGGAGGGAGGGAGGGAGGGAGGGAGGGAGGGAGGGAGGGAGGAGAGGGAGGAGAGGGAGGGAGGGAGGGAGGGAGGGAGGGAGAGGAGAGGTGTTCTTACGGGAGTGGCAGGTCTTCCCCTTCCAGCCGTTCATACACTCACAGAAGAAATCAGTCACCAGGTCTCGACATGTTCCTCCATTATGGCATGGACTAGTGCTGCAGTCATCTATATCTGGAGGAGAGGAGGAGAGAGGAGAGGAGGGGAGAGAGGAGAGGAGGGAGGAGGAAGAGAGAAGAGGAGGAGGAGAGAGAAGAGAAGGGGGAGGAGAGAGGATGAGAGAGAGGAGAGGGAGAGGAGGAGAGGGAGTCAAACTTGTCTCAGGTTAAATTACTACCTTTACATAATGGTCATAATTACATGTAGCGACCTACTTAGTGAAACATATTTCATGCATTTATACGTGTCAAAGATGATGGGTAGGAATGTGGACTCTAGGAAGACTGGCGGTCGCTAAGGCATCAGCTAATGAGGATCTAGAGGCGGCGCTGCCGGGGGACCTGGTCTAGAGGCGGCGCTGCCGGGGGGCTGGTCTAGAGGCGGCGCTGCCGGGGGACCTGGTCTAGAGGCGGCGCTGCCGGGGACCTGGTCTAGAGGCGGCGCTGCCGGGGGGCTGGTCTAGAGGCGGCGCTGCCGGGGGGCTGGTCTAGAGGCGGCGCTGCCGGGGGGCTGGTCTAGGGGCGGCGCTGCCGGGGGGCTGGTCTAGAGGCGGCGCTGCCGGGGACCTGGTCTAGAGGCGGCGCTGCCGGGGGGCTGGTCTAGAGGCGGCGCTGCTGGGGGGCTGGTCTAGAGGCGGCGCTGCCGGGGGGCTGGTCTAGAGGCGGCGCTGCCGGGGGGGCTGGTCTAGAGGCGGCGCTGCCGGGGACCTGGTCTAGAGGCGGCACTGCCGGGGGGCTGGTCTAGAGGCGGCGCTGCCGGGGACCTGGTCTAGAGGCGGCGCTGCCGGGGGGCTGGTCTAGGGGCGGCGCTGCCGCGGGGCTGGTCTAGAGACGGCGCTGCCGAGAGGTAGTGTTGCCGGGGGGCTGGCCGAGGTCTGGAGGCAGCTGTCCGATCCCCCAGTCCGCCCCTCATAGTTCTCAACATGTAGAATTCTCAATAGAAGTTGAAAACACTATTTTTTAAATAATAAATACTTACTGATCTCACAGTGGTCCCCCTCCCAGCCGTCTCCACAGATACACTGGTATACACTGACTTTATCAATACAGGTTCCTCCATTACCACACGGGTTGCTCTCACAATCATTAATATCTGAGATGGAGGGGCAAGAGAGAGAGCGGAGAGGGAGGGGGCGAGAGAGAGGGGAGAGGGGGAGCGAGAGAGAGAGAGAGAGGGGGAGCGAGAGAGAGAGAGAGAGGGGAGAGGGGGAGCGAGAGAGAGGAGAGGGGGAGCGAGAGAGAGAGAGGGGAGAGGGGGAGCGAGAGAGAGAGAGAGGGGAGAGGGGGAGCGAGAGAGAGAGAGAGGGGAGAGGGGAAGCGAGAGAGAGAGAGAGGGGAGAGGGGGAGCGAGAGAGAGAGAAATCATTAGAAACTACAGCATGGTAGGTTTAAATGTAAATGGATAACGTACCAAACAGGGAAAAACACAAACTCCAGGAAGATAATTCTCTGTGTGTTGGCTTTAGTTTGATGTGAGGATTGCAGTTGGTGTGTGAACTCGTGTGTGTTCTGTGCCAAGGTCGCAGTGTTTGTGGACAGTTTAGAGGGACACTGGGTACTGCTGATAGCTGCCTGCCAGTGGTGCTTTGAAGGACAGCATGGCTGGTTTGGGATCAGGGTCTCTTTGCTTTAGCGAGATATGTCATGTCTATGAGTCAGTATGTCTGCTATATGTCATGTCTATACGTCAGTATGTCTGCTTTACGTCATGTCTAAGTCAGTATGTCTGCTATATGTCATGTCTATAAGTCAGTATGTCTGCTATATGTCATGTCTATAAGTCAGTATGTCTGCTATATGTCATGTCTATAAGTCAGTATGTCTGCTATATGTCATGTCTAAGTCAGTATGTCTGCTATATGTCATGTCTATAAGTCAGTATGTCTGCTATATGTCATGTCTATAAGTCAGTACGTCTGCTATATGTCATGTCTATAAGTCAGTATGTCTGCTATATGTCATGTCTATAAGTCAGTATGTCTGCTATATGTCATGTCTAAGTCAGTATGTCTGCTATATGTCATGTCTATAAGTCAGTATGTCTGCTATATGTCATGTCTATACGTCAGTATGTCTGCTATATGTCATGTCTATACGTCAGTATGTCTGCTATATGTCATGTCTAAGTCAGTATGTCTGCTATACGTCATGTCTAAGTCAGTATGTCTGCCATACGTCATGTCTAAGTCAGTATGTCTGCCATACGTCATGTCTATACGTCAGTATGTCATGTCTATACATCAGTATGTCTGCTATATGTCATGTCTAAGTCAGTATGTCTGCTATATGTCATGTCTAAGTCAGTATGTCTGCTATATGTCATGTCTATAAGTCAGTATGTCTGCTATATGTCATGTCTATACGCCAGTATGTCTGCTATATGTCATGTCTATACGTCAGTATGTCTGCTATATGTCATGTCTAAGTCAGTATGTCATGTCTGTATGTCAATACGTCTGCTATATGTCATGTCTAAGTCAGTATGTTATGTCTATACGCCAGTATGTCTGCTATATGGCATGTCAGTATGTCTGCTATATGTCATGTCTAAGTCAGTATGTCTGCTATATGTCATGTCTATACGTCAGTAGGTCATGTCTATACGTCAGTATGTCTGCTATAAGTCATGTCTAGGTCAGTATGTCTGCTATATGTCATGTCTAAGTCAGTAGGTCATGTCTATACGTCAGTATGTCTGCTATATGTCATGTCTAAGTCAGTATGTCTGCCATACGCCATGTCTATACGTTAGTAGGTAATGTCTAAGTCAGTAGGTCATGTCTATACGTCAGTATGTCTGCTATAAGTCATGTCTATACGTCAGTATGTCTGCTATAAGTCATGTCTAAGTCAGCATGTCTGCTATAAGTCATGTCTATGAGTCAGTATGTCTGCTGTATGTCATGTCTATACGTCAGTATGTCTGCTATAAGTCATGTCTCAGTCAGCATGTCTGCTATAAGTCATGTCTAAGTCAGCATGTCTAAGTCAGCATGTCTGCTATAAGTCATGTCTAAGTCAGCATGTCTGCTATAAGTCATGTCTAAGTCAGCATGTCTAAGTCAGCATGTCTGCTATAAGTCATGTCTAAGTCAGCATGTCTGCTATAAGTCATGTCTAAGTCAGCATGTCTGCTATAAGTCATGTCTAAGTCAGCATGTCTGCTATAAGTCATGTCTAAGTCAGCATGTCTGCTATAAGTCATGTCTAAGTCAGCATGTCTGCTATAAGTCATGTCTCAGTCAGCATGTCTGCTATAAGTCATGTCTCAGTCAGCATGTCTGCTATAAGTCATGTCTAAGTCAGCATGTCTTACTCTCGTGACAGTATGTTCCTCTGAAGCCCTCCTGACAGTCACAGCTGAACTGTCCTCCAGCCTGGCTCCGACAGCGTCCGTGAGGACCACACACGTTGGAGGAGATGTACCGCTCCCCGCCAGGGGTACTGTTGGACCCCACGGCAACCGTGCAGCTGTCAATCACTGTGGGGGCAAGAAAGAAAGAAAGAAAGAAAGAGAGAAAGAAAGAAAGAGAGAAAGAAAGAAAGAGAGAAAGAAAGAGAGAAAGAAAGAGAGAAAGAAAGAAAGAGAGAAAGAAAGAGAGAGAGAAAGAGAGAGAGAAAGAGAGAAAGAGAGAAAGAAAGAAAGAAAAGAAAAGAGAGAGTTATTTTTCACATGCATGTGAGCAGAGGTGACTGATGACAGGAAGCATCTTTGGGTATTAGAAAAGTGCTGTATAAATCCTATGATGGCAACCCACTACAGAACATATAGACCTGAACCCAGGCCTCATACATAAAGCAACTCGGGGTGTCCTCTTCTTCATTATGATAACTCAGGGTAGTTCTGGTACCATAGTGATAACTCAGGGTAGTTCTGGTACCATAGTGATAACTCGGGGTAGTTCTGGTACCATAGTGATAACTCAGGGTAGTTCTGGTACCATAGTGATAACTCAGGGTAGTTCTGGTACCATTGTGATAACTCAGGGTAGTTCTGGTACCATTGTGATAACTCAGGGTAGTTCTGGTACCATTGTGATAACTCAGGGTAGTTCTGGTACCATAGTGATAACTCAGGGTAGTTCTGGTACCATAGTGATAACTCAGGGTAGTTCTGGTACCATAGTGATAACTCAGGGTAGTTCTGGTACCATTGTGATAACTCAGGGTAGTTCTGGTACCATAGTGATAACTCAGGGTAGTTCTGGTACCATAGTGATAACTCAGGGTAGTTCTGGTACCATAGTGATAACTCAGGGTAGTTCTGGTACCATAGTGATAACTCAGGGTAGTTCTGGTACCATAGTGATAACTCAGGGTAGTTCTGGTACCATAGTGATAACTCAGGGTAGTTCTGGTACCATTGTGATAACTCAGGGTAGTTCTGGTACCATAGTGATAACTCAGGGTAGTTCTGGTACCATTGTGATAACTCAGGGTAGTTCTGGTACCATAGTGATAACTCAGGGTAGTTCTGGTACCATAGTGATAACTCAGGGTAGTTCTGGTACCATAGTGATAACTCAGGGTAGTTCTGGTACCATTGTGATAACTCAGGGTAGTTCTGGTACCATAGTGATAACTCAGGGTAGTTCTGGTACCATAGTGATAACTCAGGGTAGTTCTGGTACCATTGTGATAACTCAGGGTAGTTCTGGTACCATTGTGATAACTCAGGGTAGTTCTGGTACCATAGTGATAACTCAGGGTAGTTCTGGTACCATTGTGATAACTCAGGGTAGTTCTGGTACCATTGTGATAACTCAGGGTAGTTCTGGTACCATTGTGATAACTCAGGGTAGTTCTGGTACCATAGTGATAACTCAGGGTAGTTCTGGTACCATAGTGATAACTCAGGGTAGTTCTGGTACCAATGTCCTCTCCTCATTATGAACTAAACTGATTTGAGATCAGCACTCTGAGAGTGGCTTTATGAATCCAGACCCGGGTTTACATTCCGGTTAAACACAGACACACGTCGCTGACGGATCGATCAATTCTTCTCAGGAAGTGTCAACATGGAGGAACAGCAGCGACAGAAAGCTGTTACTCTGATCAATCTCACTCTGCACTCTGGTTTAGTTAACACAGAGCTGAATCTAAACCCCAAACTAATACCGAGAGGGAGAGAGGTGGGGGGGAGTGAGGGAGGGGGGGCGACCCCAAACATTATACTAATACCGAGAGGGAGAGAGGTGGGGGGGAGTGAGGGAGGGGGGCGACCCCAAACATTATACTAATACCGAGAGGGAGAGAGGTGGGGGGGAGTGAGGGAGGGGGGCGACCCCAAACATTATACTAATACCGAGAGAGAGAGAGGTGGGGGGGAGTGAGGGAGGGGGGGCGACCCCAAACATTATACTAATACCGAGAGGGAGAGAGGTGGGGGGGGGGGGGGGGGGTGAGGGAGGGGGGCGACCCCAAACATTATACTAATACCGAGAGGGAGAGAGGGGTGGGGGGGGGGGTGAGGGAGGGGGGGCGACCCCAAACATTATACTAATACCGAGAGAGAGAGAGGTGGGGGGGAGTGAGGGAGGGGGGGCGACCCCAAACATTATACTAATACCGAGAGAGAGAGAGAGGTGGGGGGGAGTGAGGGAGGGGGGCGACCCCAAACATTATACTAATACCGAGAGAGAGAGAGGTGGGGGGGAGTGAGGGAGGGGGGGCGACCCCAAACATTATACTAATACCGAGAGAGAGAGAGGTGGGGGGGAGTGAGGGAGGGGGGGCGACCCCAAACATTATACTAATACCGAGAGGGAGAGAGGTGGGGGGGAGTGAGGGAGGGGGGCGACCCCAAACATTATACTAATACCGAGAGGGAGAGAGGTGGGGGGGAGTGAGGGAGGGGGGGCGACCCCAAACATTATACTAATACCGAGAGAGAGAGAGGTGGGGGGAAGTGAGGGAGGGGGGCGACCCCAAACATTATACTAATACCGAGAGAGAGAGAGGTGGGGGGGAGTGAGGGAGGGGGGCGACCCCAAACATTATACTAATACCGAGAGGGAGAGAGGTGGGGGGGAGTGAGGGAGGGGGGGCGACCCCAAACATTATACTAATACCGAGAGGGAGAGAGGTGGGGGGGAGTGAGGGAGGGGGGGCGACCCCAAACATTATACTAATACCGAGAGGGAGAGAGGTGGGGGGGAGTGAGGGAGGGGGGCGACCCCAAACATTATACTAATACCGAGAGGGAGAGAGGTGGGGGGGAGTGAGGGAGGGGGGCGACCCCAAACATTATACTAATACCGAGAGGGAGAGAGGTGGGGGGGAGTGAGGGAGGGGGGCGACCCCAAACATTATACTAATACCGAGAGGGAGAGAGGTGGGGGGGAGTGAGGGAGGGGGGCGACCCCAAACATTATACTAATACCGAGAGAGAGGTGGGGGGGAGTGAGGGAGGGGGGCGACCCCAAACATTATACTAATACCGAGAGGGAGAGAGGTGGGGGGGGTGAGGGAGGGGGGGTGAGGGAGGGGGGGCGACCCCAAACATTATACTAATACGGAAAGAGAGAGAGGTGGGGGGGGAGTGAGGGAGAGCGAGGGGGATGGAAGGGAGAGCGAGGGCGATGGAAGGGAGAGCGAGGGGGAGGCAGGGCGAGCGAGGGGGAGGAACTAAAGCAGGGACAGTAGCAGTCGACGGGGAGACAACAGAGAGGAACTAAAGAGGACAAGGTGGACGTACCTTTACACGTGCTGGTGTGACAGTGGTCTTTGAGGTGAGAGCAGTTTTTCCCTTCGTAGTCTTCTGAACAGGCACAGTAGTGACCCGTAGCCAGGTTGTAACAGGACGCACCATTCTGACACGGGTTGACGAGGCAGTAGTCTATGTCCAACTAGAGACAGAGAGATATTGACATTTTGGTCGTTTGGCAGACACACTTATCCAGCACATCTTTCAGTTAGTGTATTAAACTAAAAACAATATATATATATATATATATATATATATATATATATATATATATATATCACTTTGCAAGTAAAACCTTCATCAAAAAGTGTAGTTATCAGAGAAATCACTGAGAGACAAGACCATGGAAAGAGATAGAGAGAGAGAGAGAGAGACGGGGTTCAATACTGAACACAGACCTAACCCACAGCATCCTCCCTACAGAGGCTTGCCAGGAAATACCACACACACACGGGGGACTTGATCAGTGAGTCTGGGTATAAACAGAAGAATGTCTCCAACACACAGCAGCCAGCAGACAGGATCAGCTTCACTAAGACTAAACCCTGACTTAAAATGAAGGTTGATGAGGGACCTATAGGCAGGTTGGAGGGTGGGGTAGAAGGCAGGGTGGGGTAGTAGGCAGGCTGGGGTAGTAGGCAGGGTGGGGTAGTAGGCAGGCTGGGGTAGTGGGCAGGGTGGGGTAGTAGGCAGGGTGGGGTAGTAGGCAGGCTGGGGTAGTAGGCAGGGTGGGGTAGTAGGCAGGCTGGGGTAGTGGGCAGGGTGGGGTAGTAGGCAGGGTGGGGGGGTCGGCAGGGTAGTCTAGTAGACAGGGTGGGGGTAGTCTAGTAGACAGGGTGTGGGTAGTCTAGTAGGCAGGGTGGGGTAGTAGGCAGGGTGGAGGTAGTAGGCAGGGTAGTAGGCAGGGTGGGGTAGTAGGCAGGGTAGTCTAGTAGACAGGGTGGGGGTAGTCTAGTAGACAGGGTGGGGTAGTCTAGTAGGTAGGGTGGGGTAGTCTAGTAGGCAGGGTGGGGGTAGTCTAGTAGGTAGGGTGGGGTAGTCTAGTAGGCAGGGTGGGGGTAGTCTAGTAGGTAGGGTGGGGTAGTCTAGTAGGCAGGGTGGGGGTAGTCTAGTAGACAGGGTGGGGTAGTCTAGTAGACAGGGTGGGGGTAGTCTAGTAGACAGGGTGGGGGTAGTCTAGTAGACAGGGTGGGGGTAGTCTAGTAGACAGGGTGGGGTAGTCTAGTAGGTAGGGTGGGGGTAGTCTAGTAGACAGGGTGGGGTAGTCTAGTAGGCAGGGTGGGGGTAGTCTAGTAGACAGGGTGGGGGTAGTCTAGTAGACAGGGTGGGGTAGTCTAGTAGACAGGGTGGGGGTAGTCTAGTAGACAGGGTGGGGGTAGTCTAGTAGGCAGGGTGGGGTAGTCTAGTAGACAGGGTGGGGGTAGTCTAGTAGACAGGGTGGGGGTAGTCTAGTAGGCAGGGTGGGGTAGTCTAGTAGGCAGGGTGGGGTAGTCTAGTAGACAGGGTGGGGGTAGTCTAGTAGACAGGGTGGGGGTAGTCTAGTAGGCAGGGTGGGGTAGTCTAGTAGACAGGGTGGGGTAGTCTAGTAGGCAGGGTGGGGTAGTCTAGTAGACAGGGTGGGGTAGTCTAGTAGACAGGGTGGGGTAGTCTAGTAGACAGGGTGGGGTAGTCTAGTAGACAGGGTGGGGGTAGTCTAGTAGACAGGGTGGGGGTAGTCTAGTAGACAGGGTGGGGGTAGTCTAGTAGGCAGGGTGGGGGTAGTCTAGTAGACAGGGTGGGGGTAGTCTAGTAGACAGGGTGGGGTAGTCTAGTAGGCAGGGTGGGGTAGTCTAGTAGACAGGGTGGGGGTAGTCTAGTAGACAGGGTGGGGGTAGTCTAGTAGACAGGGTGGGGTAGTCTAGTAGACAGGGTGGGGGTAGTCTAGTAGACAGGGTGGGGGTAGTAGGCAGGGTGGGGGTAGTCTAGTAGACAGGGTGGGGGTAGTCTAGTAGACAGGGTGGGGGTAGTCTAGTAGGCAGGGTGGGGGTAGTCTAGTAGACAGGGTGGGGGTAGTCTAGTAGACAGGGTGGGGTAGTCTAGTAGGCAGGGTGGGGTAGTCTAGTAGACAGGGTGGGGGTAGTCTAGTAGACAGGGTGGGGTAGTCTAGTAGACAGGGTGGGGTAGTCTAGTAGACAGGGTGGGGGTAGTCTAGTAGACAGGGTGGGGGTAGTAGGCAGGGTGGGGGTAGTCTAGTAGACAGGGTGGGGGTAGTCTAGTAGGCAGGGTGGGGGTAGTCTAGTAGGCAGGGTGGGGTAGTCTAGTAGGCAGGGTGGGGGTAGTCTAGTAGACAGGGTGGGGGTAGTCTAGTAGACAGGGTGGGGGTAGTCTAGTAGACAGGGTGGGGGTAGTAGGCAGGGTGGGGGTAGTCTAGTAGACAGGGTGGGGGTAGTCTAGTAGGCAGGGTGGGGTAGTCTAGTAGGCAGGTTGGGGGTAGTCTAGTAGGCAGGGTGGGGGTAGTCTAGTAGGCAGGTTGGGGGTAGTCTAGTAGGCAGGGTGGGGTAGTCTAGTAGACAGGGTGGGGGTAGTCTAGTAGGCAGGGTGGGGGTAGTCTAGTAGGCAGGTTGGGGGTAGTCTAGTAGGCAGGGTGGGGGTAGTCTAGTAGGCAGGGTGGGGGTAGTCTAGTAGGCAGGGTGGGGGTAGTCTAGTAGGCAGGGTGGGGTAGTCTAGTAGACAGGGTGGGGGTAGTCTAGTAGGCAGGGTGGGGGTAGTCTAGTAGGCAGGGTGGGGGTAGTCTAGTGGGCAGGGTGGGGGTAGTCTAGTAGACAGGGTGGGGGTAGTCTAGTAGACAGGGTGGGGTAGTCTAGTAGGCAGGGTGGGGGTAGTCTAGTAGGCAGGGTGGGGTAGTCTAGTAGACAGGGTGGGGGTAGTCTAGTAGACAGGGTGGGGGTAGTCTAGTAGGCAGGGTGGGGGTAGTCTAGTAGGCAGGGTGGGGTAGTCTAGTAGACAGGGTGGGGTAGTCTAGTAGACAGGGTGGGGGTAGTCTAGTAGACAGGGTGGGGGTAGTCTAGTAGGCAGGGTGGGGTAGTCTAGTAGACAGGGTGGGGTAGTCTAGTAGGCAGGGTGGGGTAGTCTAGTAGACAGGGTGGGGTAGTCTAGTAGACAGGGTGGGGGTAGTCTAGTAGACAGGGTGGGGTAGTCTAGTAGGCAGGGTGGGTGTAGTCTAGTAGACAGGGTGGGGGTAGTCTAGTAGACAGGGTGGGGGTAGTCTAGTAGACAGGGTGGGGTAGTCTAGTAGACAGGGTGGGGTAGTCTAGTAGACAGGGTGGGGTAGTCTAGTAGACAGGGTGGGGTAGTCTAGTAGGCAGGGTGGGGTAGTCTAGTAGACAGGGTGGGGTAGTCTAGTAGACAGGGTGGGGTAGTCTAGTAGGCAGGGTGGGGTAGTCTAGTAGACAGGGTGGGGTAGTCTAGTAGGCAGGGTGGGGGTAGTCTAGTAGACAGGGTGGGGTAGTCTAGTAGACAGGGTGGGGGTAGTCTAGTAGGCAGGGTGGGGTAGTCTAGTAGGCAGGGTGGGGTAGTCTAGTAGACAGGGTGGGGTAGTCTAGTAGACAGGGTGGGGTAGTCTAGTAGGCAGGGTGGGGGTAGTCTAGTAGACAGGGTGGGGTAGTCTAGTAGACAGGGTGGGGGTAGTCTAGTAGGCAGGGTGGGGTAGTCTAGTAGGCAGGGTGGGGTAGTCTAGTAGACAGGGTGGGGTAGTCTAGTAGACAGGGTGGGGTAGTCTAGTAGGCAGGGTGGGGGTAGTCTAGTAGACAGGGTGGGGTAGTCTAGTAGACAGGGTGGGGGTAGTCTAGTAGGCAGGGTGGGGTAGTCTAGTAGGCAGGGTGGGGTAGTCTAGTAGGCAGGGTGGGGTAGTCTAGTAGACAGGGTGGGGTAGTCTAGTAGGCAGGGTGGGGGTAGTCTAGTAGACAGGGTGGGGTAGTCTAGTAGACAGGGTGGGGGTAGTCTAGTAGGCAGGGTGGGGTAGTCTAGTAGGCAGGGTGGGGGTAGTCTAGTAGACAGGGTGGGGTAGTCTAGTAGGCAGGGTGGGGGTAGTCTAGTAGGCAGGGTGGGGGTAGTCTAGTAGACAGGGTGGGGTAGTCTAGTAGACAGGGTGGGGGTAGTCTAGTAGGCAGGGTGGGGGTAGTCTAGTAGGCAGGGTGGGGTAGTCTAGTATACAGGGTGGGGGTAGTCTAGTAGGCAGGGTGGGGGTAGTCTAGTAGACAGGGTGGGGTAGTCTAGTAGACAGGGTGGGGTAGTCTAGTAGACAGGGTGGGGTAGTCTAGTAGACAGGGTGGGGGTAGTCTAGTAGACACGGTGGGGTAGTCTAGTAGACAGGGTGGGGTAGTCTAGTAGGTAGGGTGGGGTAGTCTAGTAGGTAGGGTGGGGTAGTCTAGTGGGCAGGGTGGGGGTAGTCTAGTAGACAGGGTGGGGGTAGTCTAGTAGACAGGGTGGGGTAGTCTAGTAGACAGGGTGGGGGTAGTCTAGTAGACAGGGTGGGGTAGTCTAGTAGACAGGGTGGGGGTAGTCTAGTAGGCAGGGTGGGGTAGTCTAGTAGGTAGGGTGGGGGTAGTCTAGTAGACAGGGTGGGGTAGTCTAGTAGGTAGGGTGGGGTAGTCTAGTAGGCAGGGTGGGGTAGTCTAGTAGGTAGGGTGGGGGTAGTCTAGTAGACAGGGTGGGGGTAGTCTAGTAGGCAGGGTGGGGTAGTCTAGTAGGTAGGGTGGGGTAGTCTAGTAGGCAGGGTGGGGTAGTCTAGTAGGCAGGGTGGGGGTAGTCTAGTAGGCAGGGTGGGGTAGTCTAGTAGGCAGGGTGGGGGTAGTCTAGTAGGCAGGGTGGGGTAGTCTAGTAGGTAGGGTGGGGTAGTCTAGTAGGCAGGGTGGGGGTAGTCTAGTAGGTAGGGTGGGGTAGTCTAGTAGGTAGGGTGGGGTAGTCTAGTAGGCAGGGTGGGGGTAGTCTAGTAGGCAGGGTGGGGTAGTCTATTAGACAGGGTGGGGGTAGTCTAGTAGACAGGGTGGGGTAGTCTAGTAGGCAGGGTGGGGGTAGTCTAGTAGGCAGGGTGGGGGTAGTCTAGTAGGCAGGGTGGGGGTAGTCTAGTAGACAGGGTGGGGGTAGTCTAGTAGACAGGGTGGGGGTAGTCTAGTAGACAGGGTGGGGTAGTCTAGTAGGCAGGGTGGGGGTAGTCTAGTAGACAGGGTGGGGTAGTCTAGTAGGCAGGGTGGGGGTAGTCTAGTAGACAGGGTGGGGTAGTCTAGTAGACAGGGTGGGGGTAGTCTAGTAGACAGGGTGGGGTAGTCTAGTAGACAGGGTGGGGTAGTCTAGTAGACAGGGTGGGGTAGTCTAGTAGACAGGGTGGGGGTAGTCTAGTAGACAGGGTGGGGGTAGTCTAGTAGGCAGGGTGGGGTAGTCTAGTAGGCAGGGTGGGGTAGTCTAGTAGACAGGGTGGGGTAGTCTAGTAGGCAGGGTGGGGGTAGTCTAGTAGGCAGGGTGGGGGTAGTCTAGTAGACAGGGTGGGGTAGTCTAGTAGACAGGGTGGGGGTAGTCTAGTAGGCAGGGTGGGGGTAGTCTAGTAGACAGGGTGGGGGTAGTCTAGTAGACAGGGTGGGGGTAGTCTAGTAGACAGGGTGGGGTAGTCTAGTAGACAGGGTGGGGTAGTCTAGTAGGCAGGGTGGGGGTAGTCTAGTAGACAGGGTGGGGTAGTCTAGTAGACAGGGTGGGGGTAGTCTAATAGGCAGGGTGGGGGTAGTCTAGTAGACAGGGTGGGGGTAGTCTAGTAGACAGGGTGGGGGTAGTCTAGTAGGCAGGGTGGGGTAGTCTAGTAGGCAGGGTGGGGTAGTCTAGTAGACAGGGTGGGGGTAGTCTAGTAGGCAGGGTGGGGGTAGTCTAGTAGACAGGGTGGGGGTAGTCTAGTAGGCAGGGTGGGGGTAGTCTAGTAGACAGGGTGGGGTAGTCTAGTAGGCAGGGTGGGGTAGTCTAGTAGACAGGGTGGGGGTAGTCTAGTAGACAGGGTGGGGGTAGTCTAGTAGACAGGGTGGGGTAGTCTAGTAGGCAGGGTGGGGGTAGTCTAGTAGACAGGGTGGGGGTAGTCTAGTAGACAGGGTGGGGTAGTCTAGTAGACAGGGTGGGGGTAGTCTAGTAGACAGGGTGGGGGTAGTCTAGTAGACAGGGTGGGGGTAGTCTAGTAGACAGGGTGGGGTAGTCTAGTAGGCAGGGTGGGGGTAGTCTAGTAGACAGGGTGGGGGTAGTCTAGTAGACAGGGTGGGGTAGTCTAGTAGGCAGGGTGGGGGTAGTCTAGTAGGCAGGGTGGGGGTAGTCTAGTAGGCAGGGTGGGGGTAGTCTAGTAGACAGGGTGGGGGTAGTCTAGTAGGCAGGGTGGGGGTAGTCTAGTAGGCAGGGTGGGGTAGTCTAGTAGACAGGGTGGGGGTAGTCTAGTAGGCAGGGTGGGGGTAGTCTAGTAGACAGGGTGGGGGTAGTCTAGTAGGCAGGGTGGGGTAGTCTAGTAGACAGGGTGGGGGTAGTCTAGTAGGCAGGGTGGGGTAGTCTAGTAGGCAGGGTGGGGTAGTCTAGTAGACAGGGTGGGGGTAGTCTAGTAGGCAGGGTGGGGTAGTCTAGTAGACAGGGTGGGGGTAGTCTAGTAGGCAGGGTGGGGTAGTCTAGTAGACAGGGTGGGGTAGTCTAGTAGACAGGGTGGGGTAGTCTAGTAGGCAGGGTGGGGGTAGTCTAGTAGACAGGGTGGGGTAGTCTAGTAGACAGGGTGGGGGTAGTCTAGTAGACAGGGTGGGGTAGTCTAGTAGACAGGGTGGGGGTAGTCTAGTAGACAGGGTGGGATAGTCTAGTAGACAGGGTGGGGTAGTCTAGTAGGCAGGGTGGGGTAGTCTAGTAGGCAGGGTGGGGTAGTCTAGTAGGCAGGGTGGGGTAGTCTAGTAGACAGGGTGGGGGTAGTCTAGTAGGCAGGGTGGGGTAGTCTAGTAGGCAGGGTGGGGTAGTCTAGTAGACAGGGTGGGGGTAGTCTAGTAGACAGGGTGGGGGTAGTCTAGTAGGCAGGGTGGGGTAGTCTAGTAGACAGGGTGGGGTAGTCTAGTAGACAGGGTGGGGTAGTCTAGTAGACAGGGTGGGGGTAGTCTAGTAGACAGGGTGGGGGTAGTCTAGTAGGCAGGGTGGGGGTAGTCTAGGAGACAGGGTGGGGGTAGTCTAGTAGACAGGGTGGGGGTAGTCTAGTAGACAGGGTGGGGTAGTCTAGTAGGCAGGGTGGGGGTAGTCTAGTAGACAGGGTGGGGTAGTCTAGTAGGCAGGGTGGGGGTAGTCTAGTAGACAGGGTGGGGTAGTCTAGTAGACAGGGTGGGGGTAGTCTAGTAGACAGGGTGGGGTAGTCTAGTAGACAGGGTGGGGTAGTCTAGTAGACAGGGTGGGGGTAGTCTAGTAGACAGGGTGGGGGTAGTCTAGTAGGCAGGGTGGGGTAGTCTAGTAGGCAGGGTGGGGTAGTCTAGTAGACAGGGTGGGGTAGTCTAGTAGGCAGGGTGGGGGTAGTCTAGTAGGCAGGGTGGGGGTAGTCTAGTAGACAGGGTGGGGTAGTCTAGTAGACAGGGTGGGGGTAGTCTAGTAGGCAGGGTGGGGGTAGTCTAGTAGGCAGGGTGGGGTAGTCTAGTAGACAGGGTGGGGGTAGTCTGGTAGGCAGGGTGGGGGTAGTCTAGTAGGCAGGGTGGGGGTAGTCTAGTAGACAGGGTGGGGTAGTCTAGTAGACAGGGTGGGGGTAGTCTAGTAGACAGGGTGGGGGTAGTCTAGTAGACAGGGTGGGGTAGTCTAGTAGACAGGGTGGGGTAGTCTAGTAGGCAGGGTGGGGGTAGTCTAGTAGACAGGGTGGGGTAGTCTAGTAGACAGGGTGGGGGTAGTCTAATAGGCAGGGTGGGGGTAGTCTAGTAGACAGGGTGGGGGTAGTCTAGTAGACAGGGTGGGGGTAGTCTAGTAGGCAGGGTGGGGTAGTCTAGTAGACAGGGTGGGGGTAGTCTAGTAGGCAGGGTGGGGGTAGTCTAGTAGACAGGGTGGGGGTAGTCTAGTAGGCAGGGTGGGGGTAGTCTAGTAGACAGGGTGGGGTAGTCTAGTAGGCAGGGTGGGGTAGTCTAGTAGACAGGGTGGGGGTAGTCTAGTAGACAGGGTGGGGGTAGTCTAGTAGACAGGGTGGGGTAGTCTAGTAGACAGGGTGGGGGTAGTCTAGTAGACAGGGTGGGGTAGTCTAGTAGACAGGGTGGGGGTAGTCTAGTAGACAGGGTGGGGGTAGTCTAGTAGACAGGGTGGGGGTAGTCTAGTAGACAGGGTGGGGGTAGTCTAGTAGGCAGGGTGGGGGTAGTCTAGTAGACAGGGTGGGGGTAGTCTAGTAGACAGGGTGGGGGTAGTCTAGTAGACAGGGTGGGGTAGTCTAGTAGGCAGGGTGGGGGTAGTCTAGTAGGCAGGGTGGGGGTAGTCTAGTAGGCAGGGTGGGGGTAGTCTAGTAGGCAGGGTGGGGGTAGTCTAGTAGACAGGGTGGGGGTAGTCTAGTAGGCAGGGTGGGGGTAGTCTAGTAGGCAGGGTGGGGTAGTCTAGTAGACAGGGTGGGGGTAGTCTAGTAGGCAGGGTGGGGGTAGTCTAATAGACAGGGTGGGGGTAGTCTAGTAGGCAGGGTGGGGTAGTCTAGTAGACAGGGTGGGGGTAGTCTAGTAGGCAGGGTGGGGGTAGTCTAGTAGACAGGGTGGGGGTAGTCTAGTAGGCAGGGTGGGGTAGTCTAGTAGACAGGGTGGGGGTAGTCTAGTAGGCAGGGTGGGGTAGTCTAGTAGGCAGGGTGGGGGTAGTCTAGTAGACAGGGTGGGGTAGTCTAGTAGACAGGGTGGGGGTAGTCTAGTAGGCAGGGTGGGGTAGTCTAGTAGACAGGGTGGGGGTAGTCTAGTAGACAGGGTGGGGGTAGTCTAGTAGGCAGGGTGGGGGTAGTCTAGTAGGCAGGGTGGGATAGTCTAGTAGACAGGGTGGGGTAGTCTAGTAGGCAGGGTGGGGTAGTCTAGTAGGCAGGGTGGGGTAGTCTAGTAGACAGGGTGGGGGTAGTCTAGTAGGCAGGGTGGGGTAGTCTAGTAGGCAGGGTGGGGTAGTCTAGTAGACAGGGTGGGGGTAGTCTAGTAGACAGGGTGGGGGTAGTCTAGTAGGCAGGGTGGGGTAGTCTAGTAGACAGGGTGGGGTAGTCTAGTAGACAGGGTGGGGTAGTCTAGTAGACAGGGTGGGGGTAGTCTAGTAGACAGGGTGGGGGTAGTCTAGTAGGCAGGGTGGGGGTAGTCTAGTAGACAGGGTGGGGGTAGTCTAGTAGACAGGGTGGGGGTAGTCTAGTAGACAGGGTGGGGTAGTCTAGTAGGCAGGGTGGGGGTAGTCTAGTAGGCAGGGTGGGGGTAGTCTAGTAGACAGGGTGGGGTAGTCTAGTAGGCAGGGTGGGGGTAGTCTAGTAGACAGGGTGGGGTAGTCTAGTAGACAGGGTGGGGGTAGTCTAGTAGACAGGGTGGGGTAGTCTAGTAGACAGGGTGGGGTAGTCTAGTAGACAGGGTGGGGGTAGTCTAGTAGACAGGGTGGGGGTAGTCTAGTAGGCAGGGTGGGGTAGTCTAGTAGGCAGGGTGGGGTAGTCTAGTAGACAGGGTGGGGTAGTCTAGTAGGCAGGGTGGGGGTAGTCTAGTAGGCAGGGTGGGGGTAGTCTAGTAGACAGGGTGGGGTAGTCTAGTAGACAGGGTGGGGTAGTCTAGTAGACAGGGTGGGGGTAGTCTAGTAGGCAGGGTGGGGGTAGTCTAGTAGGCAGGGTGGGGTAGTCTAGTAGACAGGGTGGGGGTAGTCTGGTAGGCAGGGTGGGGGTAGTCTAGTAGGCAGGGTGGGGGTAGTCTAGTAGACAGGGTGGGGTAGTCTAGTAGACAGGGTGGGGGTAGTCTAGTAGACAGGGTGGGGGTAGTCTAGTAGACAGGGTGGGGGTAGTCTAGTAGACAGGGTGGGGTAGTCTAGTAGACAGGGTGGGGTAGTCTAGTAGGCAGGGTGGGGGTAGTCTAGTAGACAGGGTGGGGTAGTCTAGTAGACAGGGTGGGGGTAGTCTAATAGGCAGGGTGGGGGTAGTCTAGTAGACAGGGTGGGGGTAGTCTAGTAGACAGGGTGGGGGTAGTCTAGTAGGCAGGGTGGGGTAGTCTAGTAGACAGGGTGGGGGTAGTCTAGTAGGCAGGGTGGGGGTAGTCTAGTAGACAGGGTGGGGGTAGTCTAGTAGGCAGGGTGGGGGTAGTCTAGTAGACAGGGTGGGGTAGTCTAGTAGGCAGGGTGGGGTAGTCTAGTAGACAGGGTGGGGGTAGTCTAGTAGACAGGGTGGGGGTAGTCTAGTAGACAGGGTGGGGTAGTCTAGTAGACAGGGTGGGGGTAGTCTAGTAGACAGGGTGGGGTAGTCTAGTAAACAGGGTGGGGGTAGTCTAGTAGACAGGGTGGGGGTAGTCTAGTAGACAGGGTGGGGGTAGTCTAGTAGACAGGGTGGGGGTAGTCTAGTAGGCAGGGTGGGGGTAGTCTAGTAGACAGGGTGGGGGTAGTCTAGTAGACAGGGTGGGGGTAGTCTAGTAGACAGGGTGGGGGTAGTCTAGTAGGCAGGGTGGGGGTAGTCTAGTAGACAGGGTGGGGGTAGTCTAGTAGACAGGGTGGGGGTAGTCTAGTAGACAGGGTGGGGGTAGTCTAGTAGACAGGGTGGGGTAGTCTAGTAGGCAGGGTGGGGGTAGTCTAGTAGGCAGGGTGGGGGTAGTCTAGTAGGCAGGGTGGGGGTAGTCTAGTAGACAGGGTGGGGGTAGTCTAGTAGGCAGGGTGGGGGTAGTCTAGTAGGCAGGGTGGGGTAGTCTAGTAGACAGGGTGGGGGTAGTCTAGTAGGCAGGGTGGGGGTAGTCTAATAGACAGGGTGGGGGTAGTCTAGTAGGCAGGGTGGGGTAGTCTAGTAGACAGGGTGGGGGTAGTCTAGTAGGCAGGGTGGGGGTAGTCTAGTAGACAGGGTGGGGGTAGTCTAGTAGGCAGGGTGGGGTAGTCTAGTAGACAGGGTGGGGGTAGTCTAGTAGGCAGGGTGGGGTAGTCTAGTAGGCAGGGTGGGGGTAGTCTAGTAGACAGGGTGGGGTAGTCTAGTAGACAGGGTGGGGGTAGTCTAGTAGGCAGGGTGGGGTAGTCTAGTAGACAGGGTGGGGGTAGTCTAGTAGACAGGGTGGGGGTAGTCTAGTAGGCAGGGTGGGGGTAGTCTAGTAGGCAGGGTGGGGGTAGTCTAGTAGACAGGGTGGGGGTAGTCTAGTAGGCAGGGTGGGGGTAGTCTAGTAGACAGGGTGGGGTAGTCTAGTAGGCAGGGTGGGGTAGTCTAGTAGACAGGGTGGGGTAGTCTAGTAGGCAGGGTGGGGGTAGTCTAGTAGGCAGGGTGGGGGTAGTCTAGTAGGTAGGGTGGGGTAGTCTAGTAGACAGGGTGGGGTAGTCTAGTAGGTAGGGTGGGGTAGTCTAGTAGGTAGGGTGGGGTAGTCTAGTAGGCAGGGTGGGGGTAGTCTAGTAGACAGGGTGCGGGTAGTCTAGTAGACAGGGTGGGGGTAGTCTAGTAGACAGGGTGGGGGTAGTCTAGTAGACAGGGTGGGGTAGTCTAGTAGACAGGGTGGGGGTAGTCTAGTAGACAGGGTGGGGTAGTCTAGTAGACAGGGTGGGGGTAGTCTAGTAGGCAGGGTGGGGGTAGTCTAGTAGGCAGGGTGGGGTAGTCTAGTAGACAGGGTGGGGGTAGTCTGGTAGGCAGGGTGGGGGTAGTCTAGTAGGCAGGGTGGGGGTAGTCTAGTAGACAGGGTGGGGTAGTCTAGTAGACAGGGTGGGGGTAGTCTAGTAGACAGGGTGGGGTAGTCTAGTAGACAGGGTGGGGTAGTCTAGTAGGCAGGGTGGGGGTAGTCTAGTAGACAGGGTGGGGTAGTCTAGTAGACAGGGTGGGGGTAGTCTAATAGGCAGGGTGGGGGTAGTCTAGTAGACAGGGTGGGGGTAGTCTAGTAGACAGGGTGGGGGTAGTCTAGTAGGCAGGGTGGGGTAGTCTAGTAGACAGGGTGGGGGTAGTCTAGTAGGCAGGGTGGGGGTAGTCTAGTAGACAGGGTGGGGGTAGTCTAGTAGGCAGGGTGGGGGTAGTCTAGTAGACAGGGTGGGGTAGTCTAGTAGGCAGGGTGGGGTAGTCTAGTAGACAGGGTGGGGGTAGTCTAGTAGACAGGGTGGGGGTAGTCTAGTAGACAGGGTGGGGTAGTCTAGTAGGCAGGGTGGGGGTAGTCTAGTAGACAGGGTGGGGGTAGTCTAGTAGACAGGGTGGGGTAGTCTAGTAGACAGGGTGGGGGTAGTCTAGTAGACAGGGTGGGGGTAGTCTAGTAGACAGGGTGGGGGTAGTCTAGTAGGCAGGGTGGGGGTAGTCTAGTAGACAGGGTGGGGGTAGTCTAGTAGACAGGGTGGGGTAGTCTAGTAGGCAGGGTGGGGGTAGTCTAGTAGGCAGGGTGGGGGTAGTCTAGTAGGCAGGGTGGGGGTAGTCTAGTAGGCAGGGTGGGGGTAGTCTAGTAGACAGGGTGGGGGTAGTCTAGTAGGCAGGGTGGGGGTAGTCTAGTAGGCAGGGTGGGGTAGTCTAGTAGACAGGGTGGGGGTAGTCTAGTAGGCAGGGTGGGGGTAGTCTAGTAGACAGGGTGGGGGTAGTCTAGTAGGCAGGGTGGGGTAGTCTAGTAGACAGGGTGGGGGTAGTCTAGTAGGCAGGGTGGGGGTAGTCTAGTAGACAGGGTGGGGGTAGTCTAGTAGGCAGGGTGGGGTAGTCTAGTAGACAGGGTGGGGGTAGTCTAGTAGGCAGGGTGGGGTAGTCTAGTAGGCAGGGTGGGGGTAGTCTAGTAGACAGGGTGGGGTAGTCTAGTAGACAGGGTGGGGGTAGTCTAGTAGGCAGGGTGGGGTAGTCTAGTAGACAGGGTGGGGGTAGTCTAGTAGACAGGGTGGGGGTAGTCTAGTAGGCAGGGTGGGGGTAGTCTAGTAGGCAGGGTGGGGGTAGTCTAGTAGACAGGGTGGGGGTAGTCTAGTAGGCAGGGTGGGGGTAGTCTAGTAGACAGGGTGGGGTAGTCTAGTAGGCAGGGTGGGGTAGTCTAGTAGGTAGGGTGGGGTAGTCTAGTAGGCAGGGTGGGGGTAGTCTAGTAGGCAGGGTGGGGGTAGTCTAGTAGACAGGGTGGGGTAGTCTAGTAGACAGGGTGGGGTAGTCTAGTAGGCAGGGTGGGGTAGTCTAGTAGACAGGGTGGGGGTAGTCTAGTAGGCAGGGTGGGGTAGTCTAGTAGACAGGGTGGGGGTAGTCTAGTAGACAGGGTGGGGGTAGTCTAGTAGACAGGGTGGGGTAGTCTAGTAGACAGGGTGGGGGTAGTCTAGTAGACAGGGTGGGGGTAGTCTAGTAGACAGGGTGGGGTAGTCTAGTAGGCAGGGTGGGGGTAGTCTAGTAGGCAGGGTGGGGTAGTCTAGTAGGCAGGGTGGGGGTAGTCTAGTAGACAGGGTGGGGTAGTCTAGTAGGCAGGGTGGGGTAGTCTAGTAGGTAGGGTGGGGTAGTCTAGTAGACAGGGTGGGGTAGTCTAGTAGACAGGGTGGGGTAGTCTAGTAGACAGGGTGGGGTAGTCTAGTAGACAGGGTGGGGTAGTCTAGTAGACAGGGTGGGGTAGTCTAGTAGGTAGGGTGGGGTAGTCTAGTAGACAGGGTGGGGTAGTCTAGTAGACAGGGTGGGGTAGTCTAGTAGACAGGGTGGGGTAGTCTAGTAGGCAGGGTGGGGTAGTCTAGTAGGTAGGGTGGGGTAGTCTAGTAGACAGGGTGGGGTAGTCTAGTAGGTAGGGTGGGGTAGTCTAGTAGGCAGGGTGGGGGTAGTCTAGTAGGCAGGGTGGGGTAGTCTAGTAGACAGGGTGGGGGTAGTCTAGTAGGTAGGGTGGGGTAGTCTAGTAGGTAGGGTGGGGTAGTCTAGTAGACAGGGTGGGGGTAGTCTAGTAGACAGGGTGGGGTAGTCTAGTAGACAGGGTGGGGTAGTCTAGTAGACAGGGTGGGGGTAGTCTAGTAGACAGGGTGGGGGTAGTCTAGTAGACAGGGTGGGGTAGTCTAGTAGACAGGGTGGGGGTAGTCTAGTAGACAGGGTGGGGGTAGTCTAGTAGACAGGGTGGGGGTAGTCTAGTAGACAGGGTGGGGTAGTCTAGTAGACAGGGTGGGGGTAGTCTAGTAGACAGGGTGGGGTAGTCTAGTAGGCAGGGTGGGGGTAGTCTAGTAGACAGGGTGGGGGTAGTCTAGTAGGCAGGGTGGGGGTAGTCTAGTAGACAGGGTGGGGTAGTCTAGTAGGCAGGGTGGGGTAGTCTAGTAGACAGGGTGGGGGTAGTCTAGTAGACAGGGTGGGGGTAGTCTAGTAGACAGGGTGGGGTAGTCTAGTAGACAGGGTGGGGGTAGTCTAGTAGACAGGGTGGGGTAGTCTAGTAGACAGGGTGGGGGTAGTCTAGTAGACAGGGTGGGGGTAGTCTAGTAGACAGGGTGGGGGTAGTCTAGTAGACAGGGTGGGGGTAGTCTAGTAGGCAGGGTGGGGGTAGTCTAGTAGACAGGGTGGGGGTAGTCTAGTAGACAGGGTGGGGGTAGTCTAGTAGACAGGGTGGGGTAGTCTAGTAGGCAGGGTGGGGGTAGTCTAGTAGGCAGGGTGGGGGTAGTCTAGTAGGCAGGGTGGGGGTAGTCTAGTAGGCAGGGTGGGGGTAGTCTAGTAGACAGGGTGGGGGTAGTCTAGTAGGCAGGGTGGGGGTAGTCTAGTAGGCAGGGTGGGGTAGTCTAGTAGACAGGGTGGGGGTAGTCTAGTAGGCAGGGTGGGGGTAGTCTAATAGACAGGGTGGGGGTAGTCTAGTAGGCAGGGTGGGGTAGTCTAGTAGACAGGGTGGGGGTAGTCTAGTAGGCAGGGTGGGGGTAGTCTAGTAGACAGGGTGGGGGTAGTCTAGTAGGCAGGGTGGGGTAGTCTAGTAGACAGGGTGGGGGTAGTCTAGTAGGCAGGGTGGGGTAGTCTAGTAGGCAGGGTGGGGGTAGTCTAGTAGACAGGGTGGGGTAGTCTAGTAGACAGGGTGGGGGTAGTCTAGTAGGCAGGGTGGGGTAGTCTAGTAGACAGGGTGGGGGTAGTCTAGTAGACAGGGTGGGGGTAGTCTAGTAGGCAGGGTGGGGGTAGTCTAGTAGGCAGGGTGGGATAGTCTAGTAGACAGGGTGGGGTAGTCTAGTAGGCAGGGTGGGGTAGTCTAGTAGGCAGGGTGGGGTAGTCTAGTAGACAGGGTGGGGGTAGTCTAGTAGGCAGGGTGGGGTAGTCTAGTAGGCAGGGTGGGGTAGTCTAGTAGACAGGGTGGGGGTAGTCTAGTAGACAGGGTGGGGGTAGTCTAGTAGGCAGGGTGGGGTAGTCTAGTAGACAGGGTGGGGTAGTCTAGTAGACAGGGTGGGGTAGTCTAGTAGACAGGGTGGGGGTAGTCTAGTAGACAGGGTGGGGGTAGTCTAGTAGGCAGGGTGGGGGTAGTCTAGTAGACAGGGTGGGGGTAGTCTAGTAGACAGGGTGGGGGTAGTCTAGTAGACAGGGTGGGGTAGTCTAGTAGGCAGGGTGGGGGTAGTCTAGTAGGCAGGGTGGGGGTAGTCTAGTAGACAGGGTGGGGTAGTCTAGTAGGCAGGGTGGGGGTAGTCTAGTAGACAGGGTGGGGTAGTCTAGTAGACAGGGTGGGGGTAGTCTAGTAGACAGGGTGGGGTAGTCTAGTAGACAGGGTGGGGTAGTCTAGTAGACAGGGTGGGGGTAGTCTAGTAGGCAGGGTGGGGTAGTCTAGTAGGCAGGGTGGGGTAGTCTAGTAGACAGGGTGGGGTAGTCTAGTAGGCAGGGTGGGGGTAGTCTAGTAGGCAGGGTGGGGGTAGTCTAGTAGACAGGGTGGGGTAGTCTAGTAGACAGGGTGGGGTAGTCTAGTAGACAGGGTGGGGGTAGTCTAGTAGGCAGGGTGGGGGTAGTCTAGTAGGCAGGGTGGGGTAGTCTAGTAGACAGGGTGGGGGTAGTCTGGTAGGCAGGGTGGGGGTAGTCTAGTAGGCAGGGTGGGGGTAGTCTAGTAGACAGGGTGGGGTAGTCTAGTAGACAGGGTGGGGGTAGTCTAGTAGACAGGGTGGGGGTAGTCTAGTAGACAGGGTGGGGGTAGTCTAGTAGACAGGGTGGGGTAGTCTAGTAGACAGGGTGGGGTAGTCTAGTAGGCAGGGTGGGGGTAGTCTAGTAGACAGGGTGGGGTAGTCTAGTAGACAGGGTGGGGGTAGTCTAATAGGCAGGGTGGGGGTAGTCTAGTAGACAGGGTGGGGGTAGTCTAGTAGACAGGGTGGGGGTAGTCTAGTAGGCAGGGTGGGGTAGTCTAGTAGACAGGGTGGGGGTAGTCTAGTAGGCAGGGTGGGGGTAGTCTAGTAGACAGGGTGGGGGTAGTCTAGTAGGCAGGGTGGGGGTAGTCTAGTAGACAGGGTGGGGTAGTCTAGTAGGCAGGGTGGGGTAGTCTAGTAGACAGGGTGGGGGTAGTCTAGTAGACAGGGTGGGGGTAGTCTAGTAGACAGGGTGGGGGTAGTCTAGTAGACAGGGTGGGGTAGTCTAGTAGACAGGGTGGGGGTAGTCTAGTAGACAGGGTGGGGTAGTCTAGTAAACAGGGTGGGGGTAGTCTAGTAGACAGGGTGGGGGTAGTCTAGTAGACAGGGTGGGGGTAGTCTAGTAGACAGGGTGGGGGTAGTCTAGTAGGCAGGGTGGGGGTAGTCTAGTAGACAGGGTGGGGGTAGTCTAGTAGACAGGGTGGGGGTAGTCTAGTAGACAGGGTGGGGTAGTCTAGTAGGCAGGGTGGGGGTAGTCTAGTAGGCAGGGTGGGGGTAGTCTAGTAGGCAGGGTGGGGGTAGTCTAGTAGGCAGGGTGGGGGTAGTCTAGTAGACAGGGTGGGGGTAGTCTAGTAGGCAGGGTGGGGGTAGTCTAGTAGGCAGGGTGGGGTAGTCTAGTAGACAGGGTGGGGGTAGTCTAGTAGGCAGGGTGGGGGTAGTCTAATAGACAGGGTGGGGGTAGTCTAGTAGGCAGGGTGGGGTAGTCTAGTAGACAGGGTGGGGGTAGTCTAGTAGGCAGGGTGGGGGTAGTCTAGTAGACAGGGTGGGGGTAGTCTAGTAGGCAGGGTGGGGTAGTCTAGTAGACAGGGTGGGGGTAGTCTAGTAGGCAGGGTGGGGTAGTCTAGTAGGCAGGGTGGGGGTAGTCTAGTAGACAGGGTGGGGTAGTCTAGTAGACAGGGTGGGGGTAGTCTAGTAGGCAGGGTGGGGTAGTCTAGTAGACAGGGTGGGGGTAGTCTAGTAGACAGGGTGGGGGTAGTCTAGTAGGCAGGGTGGGGGTAGTCTAGTAGGCAGGGTGGGGGTAGTCTAGTAGACAGGGTGGGGGTAGTCTAGTAGGCAGGGTGGGGGTAGTCTAGTAGACAGGGTGGGGTAGTCTAGTAGGCAGGGTGGGGTAGTCTAGTAGACAGGGTGGGGTAGTCTAGTAGGCAGGGTGGGGGTAGTCTAGTAGGCAGGGTGGGGGTAGTCTAGTAGGTAGGGTGGGGTAGTCTAGTAGACAGGGTGGGGTAGTCTAGTAGGTAGGGTGGGGTAGTCTAGTAGGTAGGGTGGGGTAGTCTAGTAGGCAGGGTGGGGGTAGTCTAGTAGACAGGGTGGGGGTAGTCTAGTAGACAGGGTGGGGGTAGTCTAGTAGACAGGGTGGGGGTAGTCTAGTAGACAGGGTGGGGTAGTCTAGTAGACAGGGTGGGGGTAGTCTAGTAGACAGGGTGGGGTAGTCTAGTAGACAGGGTGGGGGTAGTCTAGTAGGCAGGGTGGGGGTAGTCTAGTAGGCAGGGTGGGGTAGTCTAGTAGACAGGGTGGGGGTAGTCTGGTAGGCAGGGTGGGGGTAGTCTAGTAGGCAGGGTGGGGGTAGTCTAGTAGACAGGGTGGGGTAGTCTAGTAGACAGGGTGGGGGTAGTCTAGTAGACAGGGTGGGGTAGTCTAGTAGACAGGGTGGGGTAGTCTAGTAGGCAGGGTGGGGGTAGTCTAGTAGACAGGGTGGGGTAGTCTAGTAGACAGGGTGGGGGTAGTCTAATAGGCAGGGTGGGGGTAGTCTAGTAGACAGGGTGGGGGTAGTCTAGTAGACAGGGTGGGGGTAGTCTAGTAGGCAGGGTGGGGTAGTCTAGTAGACAGGGTGGGGGTAGTCTAGTAGGCAGGGTGGGGGTAGTCTAGTAGACAGGGTGGGGGTAGTCTAGTAGGCAGGGTGGGGGTAGTCTAGTAGACAGGGTGGGGTAGTCTAGTAGGCAGGGTGGGGTAGTCTAGTAGACAGGGTGGGGGTAGTCTAGTAGACAGGGTGGGGGTAGTCTAGTAGACAGGGTGGGGGTAGTCTAGTAGACAGGGTGGGGTAGTCTAGTAGGCAGGGTGGGGGTAGTCTAGTAGACAGGGTGGGGGTAGTCTAGTAGACAGGGTGGGGTAGTCTAGTAGACAGGGTGGGGGTAGTCTAGTAGACAGGGTGGGGGTAGTCTAGTAGACAGGGTGGGGGTAGTCTAGTAGGCAGGGTGGGGGTAGTCTAGTAGACAGGGTGGGGGTAGTCTAGTAGACAGGGTGGGGTAGTCTAGTAGGCAGGGTGGGGGTAGTCTAGTAGGCAGGGTGGGGGTAGTCTAGTAGGCAGGGTGGGGGTAGTCTAGTAGACAGGGTGGGGGTAGTCTAGTAGACAGGGTGGGGGTAGTCTAGTAGGCAGGGTGGGGGTAGTCTAGTAGGCAGGGTGGGGTAGTCTAGTAGACAGGGTGGGGGTAGTCTAGTAGGCAGGGTGGGGGTAGTCTAGTAGACAGGGTGGGGGTAGTCTAGTAGGCAGGGTGGGGTAGTCTAGTAGACAGGGTGGGGGTAGTCTAGTAGGCAGGGTGGGGGTAGTCTAGTAGACAGGGTGGGGGTAGTCTAGTAGGCAGGGTGGGGTAGTCTAGTAGACAGGGTGGGGGTAGTCTAGTAGGCAGGGTGGGGTAGTCTAGTAGGCAGGGTGGGGTAGTCTAGTAGACAGGGTGGGGTAGTCTAGTAGAAAGGGTGGGGGTAGTCTAGTAGGCAGGGTGGGGTAGTCTAGTAGACAGGGTGGGGGTAGTCTAGTAGACAGGGTGGGGGTAGTCTAGTAGGCAGGGTGGGGGTAGTCTAGTAGGCAGGGTGGGGGTAGTCTAGTAGACAGGGTGGGGGTAGTCTAGTAGGCAGGGTGGGGGTAGTCTAGTAGACAGGGTGGGGTAGTCTAGTAGGCAGGGTGGGGTAGTCTAGTAGGTAGGGTGGGGTAGTCTAGTAGGCAGGGTGGGGGTAGTCTAGTAGGCAGGGTGGGGGTAGTCTAGTAGACAGGGTGGGGTAGTCTAGTAGACAGGGTGGGGTAGTCTAGTAGGCAGGGTGGGGTAGTCTAGTAGACAGGGTGGGGGTAGTCTAGTAGGCAGGGTGGGGTAGTCTAGTAGACAGGGTGGGGGTAGTCTAGTAGACAGGGTGGGGGTAGTCTAGTAGACAGGGTGGGGTAGTCTAGTAGACAGGGTGGGGGTAGTCTAGTAGACAGGGTGGGGGTAGTCTAGTAGACAGGGTGGGGTAGTCTAGTAGGCAGGGTGGGGGTAGTCTAGTAGGCAGGGTGGGGTAGTCTAGTAGGCAGGGTGGGGTAGTCTAGTAGGCAGGGTGGGGGTAGTCTAGTAGACAGGGTGGGGTAGTCTAGTAGGCAGGGTGGGGTAGTCTAGTAGGTAGGGTGGGGTAGTCTAGTAGACAGGGTGGGGTAGTCTAGTAGACAGGGTGGGGTAGTCTAGTAGACAGGGTGGGGTAGTCTAGTAGACAGGGTGGGGTAGTCTAGTAGACAGGGTGGGGTAGTCTAGTAGACAGGGTGGGGTAGTCTAGTAGGTAGGGTGGGGTAGTCTAGTAGACAGGGTGGGGTAGTCTAGTAGACAGGGTGGGGTAGTCTAGTAGACAGGGTGGGGTAGTCTAGTAGGCAGGGTGGGGTAGTCTAGTAGGTAGGGTGGGGTAGTCTAGTAGACAGGGTGGGGTAGTCTAGTAGGTAGGGTGGGGTAGTCTAGTAGGCAGGGTGGGGGTAGTCTAGTAGGCAGGGTGGGGTAGTCTAGTAGACAGGGTGGGGGTAGTCTAGTAGGTAGGGTGGGGTAGTCTAGTAGGTAGGGTGGGGTAGTCTAGTAGACAGGGTGGGGGTAGTCTAGTAGACAGGGTGGGGTAGTCTAGTAGACAGGGTGGGGTAGTCTAGTAGACAGGGTGGGGGTAGTCTAGTAGACAGGGTGGGGGTAGTCTAGTAGACAGGGTGGGGTAGTCTAGTAGACAGGGTGGGGGTAGTCTAGTAGACAGGGTGGGGGTAGTCTAGTAGACAGGGTGGGGGTAGTCTAGTAGACAGGGTGGGGTAGTCTAGTAGACAGGGTGGTGGTAGTCTAGTAGACAGGGTGGGGGTAGTCTAGTAGACAGGGTGGGGTAGTCTAGTAGGCAGGGTGGGGGTAGTCTAGTAGACAGGGTGGGGTAGTCTAGTAGACAGGGTGGGGTAGTCTAGTAGACAGGGTGGGGGTAGTCTAGTGGGCAGGGTGGGGGTAGTCTAGTAGGCAGGGTGGGGGTAGTCTAGTAGACAGGGTGGGGTAGTCTAGTAGACAGGGTGGGGGTAGTCTAGTAGACAGGGTGGGGTAGTCTAGTAGACAGGGTGGGGGTAGTCTAGTAGACAGGGTGGGGTAGTCTAGTAGACAGGGTGGGGGTAGTCTAGTAGACAGGGTGGGGTAGTCTAGTAGACAGGGTGGGGTAGTCTAGTAGACAGGGTGGGGTAGTCTAGTAGACAGGGTGGGGGTAGTCTAGTAGACAGGGTGGGGTAGTCTAGTAGACAGGGTGGGGGTAGTCTAGTAGACAGGGTGGGGGTAGTCTAGTAGGCAGGGTGGGGGTAGTCTAGTAGACAGGGTGGGGTAGTCTAGTAGACAGGGTGGGGGTAGTCTAGTGGGCAGGGTGGGGGTAGTCTAGTAGGCAGGGTGGGGGTAGTCTAGTAGACAGGGTGGGGGTAGTCTAGTAGACAGGGGGGGTAGTCTAGTAGACAGGGTGGGGGTAGTCTAGTAGACAGGGTGGGGTAGTCTAGTAGACAGGGTGGGGGTAGTCTAGTAGACAGGGTGGGGTAGTCTAGTAGACAGGGTGGGGTAGTCTAGTAGACAGGGTGGGGGTAGTCTAGTAGACAGGGTGGGGTAGTCTAGTAGACAGGGTGGGGGTAGTCTAGTAGACAGGGTGGGGGTAGTCTAGTAGGCAGGGTGGGGGTAGTCTAGTAGACAGGGTGGGGTAGTCTAGTAGACAGGGTGGGGTAGTCTAGTAGACAGGGTGGGGTAGTCTAGTAGACAGGGTGGGGGTAGTCTAGTAGACAGGGTGGGGGTAGTCTAGTAGGCAGGGTGGGGGTAGTCTAGTAGACAGGGTGGGGGTAGTCTAGTAGACAGGGTGGGGTAGTCTAGTAGACAGGGTGGGGTAGTCTAGTAGACAGGGTGGGGGTAGTCTAGTAGACAGGGTGGGGTAGTCTAGTAGACAGGGTGGGGGTAGTCTAGTAGGCAGGTTGGAAGGTGGGGTAGTCTGGTAGGCAAACTGGCACCAGAAAGAAGACAAGAACTAAGGTTAAAAGACAGTGGGGAGTTGGGGGTTAAGGGGAAGGGTTTCAATGTTGCTCACCAGGGACAGAATGGGAACTAAGTTAAGTTAAACATCAGTGGGGAAGGGTTTGAAGGTTGCACCAAAACTTACCTGGCAGAGTTGTCCCGAGAATCCTGGCAGACAGAGGCAGGTGAAACCGTTGACCCGGTCTTGGCACCGCCCGCCGTTCAGACAGGGAGAGCCGGCACACTCATCCACATCTCTCTCACAGTGGTCTCCAGAGTAACCCGCAGGACACACACAGCTGTACCCGTTCACCAGGTCCTAGAGTACACAACGTGTTTTAGTATGCACCACTAGCTAGTTCTACTAGCGACATGCTCCAGAAATACTAGCCAGGTCCAGGAACACAGACAGCCATCCAGCTAGCTGGCCAGAGACCCCTTTAAATCTAGCTGGCCAGAGATCCCTTTAATCTAGCTGGCCAGAGATCCCTTTAAATCTAGCTGGCCAGAGACCCCTTTAAATCTAGCTGGCCAGAGACCCCTTTAAATCTAGCTGGCCAGAGACCCCTTTAAATCTAGCTGGGCAGAGACCCCTTTAAATCTAGCTGGGCAGAGACCCCTTTAAATCTAGCTGGGCAGAGACCCCTTTAAATCTAGCTGGGCAGAGACCCCTTTAAATCTAGCTGGCCAGAGACCCCTTTAAATCTAGCTGGCCAGAGACCCCTCTAAATCTAGCTGGCCAGAGACCCCTTTAAATCTAGCTGGGCAGAGACCCCTTTAAATCTAGCTGGGCAGAGACCCCTTTAAATCTAGCTGGGCAGAGACCCCTTTAAATCTAGCTGGGCAGAGACCCCTTTAAATCTAGCTGGGCAGAGATCCCTTTAAATCTAGCTGGGCAGAGACCCCTTTAAATCTAGCTGGGCAGAGATCCCTTTAAATCTAGCTGGGCAGAGACCCCTTTAAATCTAGCTGGGCAGAGATCCCTTTAATCTAGCTGGGCAGAGATCCCTTTAATCTAGCTGGGCAGAGATCCCTTTAATCTAGCTGGGCAGAGATCCCTTTAATCTAGCTGGCCAGAGATCCCTTTAATCTAGCTGGCCAGAGATCCCTTTAATCTAGCTGGCCAGAGACCCCTTTAAATCTAGCTGGCCAGAGATCCCTTTAATCTTCCTTAGAGAACAGGAAGTGTTCGGCTAACACAGGATGTCAGTCAGGGAAGGGAAAAGAGAAGAAGAGGGTGGTAGGAAGGACAGAGCAACACTCATCCAACAGTAATTTAACACAATGATGTTGAGGGTCATTTAACCTAATGTGTTTAAGGAATCTCTCCTCCTCCTCCTCCTCCACATTATTTAATTTCATTGATGGATTCCAGAACAACTTTAAAACTCCACAGAGTTGTTGCCTTCCAGAGAACAGAACGCTTCACAACTGTTGCTATATATTTATTTGTTTTGTTTTTTTAAACGCTGTAAATGAGTTTGTGGTGTGAAAAGAAACCGGAAACAAAAAAGGACAAGCTGAACACATAAAACAATGTGTTTGATATCTGACACGAGACAGGTCCCAAACAGAAACTTACCCTGCAGGTTCCGCCGTGCTGACATTGGTCCTTGCAGTCATTGATATCTACATGGGGGAAATGACATGTTTTAAAACACCATCATGTAATTATCTGGATAATATTATGTTTTTAAACATAATAACCCACTGACTGAGCCAAGTGAATGTAGCACTGTGTGTGTGTGTGTGTGTGTGTGTGTGTGTGTGTGTGTGTGTGTGTGTGTGTGTGTGTGTGTGTGTAACTAGAGCTGGATTGTTTTTATCCTTGGCTTCCCAGAGATAGTCAACTATCCTTGGCATCCCAGAGATAGTCAACTATCCTTGGCATCCCAGAGATAATCAACTATCCTTGGCTTCCCAGAGATAATCAACTATCCTTGGCTTCACAGAGATAATCAACTATCCTTGGCTTCCCAGAGATAATCAACTATCCTTGGCATCCCAGAGATAGTCAACTATCCTTGGCATCCCAGAGATAATCAACTATCCTTGGCATCCCAGAGATAATCAACTATCCTTGGCATCCCAGAGATAATCAACTATCCTTGGCTTCCCAGAGATAATCAACTATCCTTGGCATCCCAGAGATAATCAACTATCCTTGGCATCCCAGAGATAATCAACTATCCTTGGCTTCCCAGAGATAATCAACTATCCTTGGCTTCCCAAAGATAATCAACTATCCTTGGCATCCCAGAGATAGTCAACTATCCTTGGCATCCCAGAGATAATCAACTATCCTTGGCATCCCAGAGATAATCAACTATCCTTGGCATCCCAGAGATAATCAACTATCCTTGGCTTCCCAGAGATAATCAACTATCCTTGGCTTCCCAGAGATAATCAACTATCCTTGGCATCCCAGAGATAGTCAACTATCCTTGGCATCCCAGAGATAATCAACTATCCTTGGCATCCCAGAGATAATCAACTATCCTTGGCATCCCAGAGATAATCAACTATCCTTGGCTTCCCAGAGATAATCAACTATCCTTGGCATCCCAGAGATAATCAACTATCCTTGGCATCCCAGAGATAATCAACTATCCTTGGCTTCCCAGAGATAATCAACTATCCTTGGCATCCCAGAGATAATCAACTATCCTTGGCTTCCCAGAGATAATCAACTATCCTTGGCATCCCAGAGATAGTCAACTATCCTTGCCTACATGGGACTCTAGTAATGATAAAGGATCCTCGTCACTGAACACAAGGACACACTTGTACACACTGCCAACTGTCTGCATTGGAAATGGCACCCTATTCCCTATATAGTGCACTACTTTAGACCAGAGCCCTATGGCACCCTATTCCCTATATAGTGCACTACTTTAGACCAGAGCCCTATGGCACCCTATTCCCTATATAGTTCACTACTTTGAATCAGGGCCCATAGGGCTCTGGGTGAAATTACATTGACTGTGCTGAGATTGTAAGTGAGTGAGAGAAATGGTGAGAGTGAGACAGAGAGAGACCTGGCTCTCAAGAGAAGACAGGCTATGTGCACACTGCCCACAAAATGAGGTGGAAACTGAGCTGCACTTCCTAACAGAATGTATGACCATATTAGAGAAACATATTTTCCTGAGATTACACAGATCCACAAAGAATTTGAAAACAAACAATTTTGATAAACTCCCATATCTACTGGGTGAAATACCAGTGTGCCATCACAGTAGCAGGATTTGTGACCTGTTGCCACAACAAAAGGGCAACCAGTGAAGAACAAACACCATTGTAAATACAACCCATATTTACCCTTGAAGTCGGAAGTGTACATACACCTTAGCCAAATACATTTAAACTCAGTTTTTCACAATTCCTGACATTTAATCCTAGTAAAAATGCCCTGTTTTAGGTCAGTTAGGATCACCACTTTATTTTAAGAATGTGAAATGTCAGAATAATAGTAGAGAGAATGATTTATTTCAGCTTTTATTTCTTTCATCACATTCCCAGTGGGTCAGAAGTTTACATACACTCAATTAGTATTTGGTAGCTTTGCCTTTAAATTGGGTCAAATGTTTCGGGTAGCCTTCCACAAGCTTCCCACAAAAAGTTGGGTGAATTTTGGCCCATTCCTCCTGACAGAGCTGGTGTAACTGAGTCAGGTTTGCTTGCACACGCTTTAGGTCAGGGCTTTGTGATGGCCACTCCAAACCTTGACTTTGTTGTACTTAAGCCATTTTGCCACAACTTTGGAAGTATGCTCGGGGTCATTGTCCATTTGGAAGACGCATTTGCGACCAAGCTTTAACTTCCTGACTGATGTCTTGAGATGTTGGTTCAATATATCCACATCATTTTCCTTCCTCGTGAAGCCATCTATTTTGTGAAGCGTACCAGTCCCTCTTGCAGCAAAGCACCCCCACAACATGATGCTGCCACCCCCGTGCTTCAAGGTTGGGATGGCGTTCTTTGGCTTGCAAGCCTCCCCATTTTTCCGCCAAACATAACGATGGTCATTATGGCCAAACAGTTCTATTTTTGTTTCATCAGACCAGAGGACATTTCTCCAAAAAGTACGATCTTTGTCCCCATGTGCAGTTGCAAACCGTAGTCTGGCTTTTTTATGGCGGTTTTGGAGCAGTGGCTTCTTCCTTGCTGAGCGGCCTTTCAGGTTATGTCGATATAGGACTCATTTTACTGTGGATATAGATACCTTTGCGCCTGTTTCCTCCAGCATCTTCACAAGGTCCTTTGCTGTTGTTCTGGGATTGATTTGCAGTTTTCACACCAAAGTACGTTCATCACTAGGAGACAGAACGAGTCTCCTTCCTGAGCGGTATGACGGCTGCATGGCCCCATGGTGTTTATACTTGCGTACTATTATTTGTACAGATGAACGTGGTACCGTCAGGCATTTGGAAATTGCTCCCAAGGATGAACCAGACTTGTGGAGGTCTACAATTTTGTTACTGAGGTCTTGGCTGATTTCTTTAGATTTTCCCATGATGTCAAGCAAAGAGGCACTGAGTTTGAAGGTAGGCCTTGAAATACATCCACAGGTACACTAACCAATTGACTCAAATGATGTCAATTAACCAATCAGAAGCTTCTAAAGCCATGCCATTTTCTGGAATTTTCCAAGCTGTTTAAAGGCACAGTCAATTTAGTGTATGTAAACTTCTGACCCACTGGAATTGTGATACAGTGAATTATAAGTGAAATAATCTGTCTGTAAACAATTGTTGGAATAATTACTTGTGTCATGCACAAAGTAGATGTCCTAACCGACTTGCCAAAACTACAGTTTGTTATCAAGAAATTTGTGGAGTTGTTGAAAAACAAGTTTTAAATGACTCCAAGCTAAGTGTACTGTATGTAAACTTCCGACTTCAACTGTATGTGTTCATTTATTTTCCCTTTTGTACTTTAACTAATTTGCACATCGTTACAACACTGTATATAGACATAACATTTGAAATGTCTTTATTCTTCTGGAACTTGTGTGAATGTAATTTTTGTTCATTTCACTTTTGTTTATTATCTATTTCACTTGCTTTGGCAATGTAAACATATGTTTCCCATGCCAATAAAGCCCCTTAAATTGAAATTGAGAGTGCGAGAGAAGGTAGGTGTCCTATAACTCCACAATTGCAACAGAACAGTCCTAGTTCTACTCACTGATGTCACATTTCTGTCCCGTCCAACCAGGAACGCAATCGCAGAAGTATCCACCAATCAGGTTGCGGCAAGAGTTGGCGTTGACACAGGGCTTGCTGTCGCATTCGTTGGCGTCTTGAGAGGAGGAGGAGTTTAATAACACAGCATGGTTAGAGTGAAGGCTGGTGTGGACATTATGATGACAGACGGGCTATGTCCCAATTCTCCATCCTTTTCACTTCACACCATTGATTTAAAAGCAGTGGATTGGCTGGTCTAGAGGTAATGACCGTATAGTCCGGTCTAGTGGTAATGACCGTGTAGGCTGGTCTAGTGGTAATGACTGTAGTCTGGTCTAGAGGTAATGACCGTGTAGTCTGGTCTAGAGGTAATGACTGTGTAGTCTGGTCTAGAGGTAATGACTGTAGTCTGGTCTAGAGGTAACGACCGTGTAGTCTGGTCTAGAGGTAACGACCGTGTAGTCTGGTCTAGAGGTAACGACCGTGTAGTCTGGTCTAGAGGTAACGACCGTGTAGTCTGGTCTAGAGGTAACGACCGTGTAGTCTGGTCTAGAGGTAACGACCGTGTAGTCTGGTCTAGAGGTAATGACCGTGTAGTCTGGTCTAGAGGTAATGACTGTGTAGTCTGGTCTAGAGGTAACGACCGTGTAGTCTGGTCTAGAGGTAACGACCGTGTATTCTGGCCTAGAGGTAACGACCGTGTAGTCTGGCCTAGAGGTAACGACTGTGTAGTCCGGTCTAGAGGTAACGACTGTGTAGTCCGGTCTAGAGGTAACGACTGTGTAGTCCGGTCTAGAGGTAACGACTGTGTAGTCCGGTCTAGAGGTAACGACTGTGTAGTCCGGTCTAGAGGTAACGACTGTGTAGTCCGGTCTAGAGGTAACGACTGTGTAGTCCGGTCTAGAGGTAACGACTGTGTAGTCCGGTCTAGAGGTAACGACTGTGTAGTCCGGTCTAGAGGTAACGACTGTGTAGTCCGGTCTAGAGGTAACGACTGTGTAGTCCGGTCTAGAGGTAACGACTGTGTAGTCCGGTCTAGAGGTAACGACTGTGTAGTCCGGTCTAGAGGTAACGACTGTGTAGTCCGGTCTAGAGGTAACGACTGTGTAGTCCGGTCTAGAGGTAACGACTGTGTAGTCCGGTCTAGAGGTAACGACTGTGTAGTCCGGTCTAGAGGTAACGACTGTGTAGTCCGGTCTAGAGGTAACGACTGTGTAGGCTGGTCTAGAGGTAATGACCGTGTAGGCTGGTCTAGAGGTAATGACCGTGTAGGCTGGTCTAGAGGTAATGACTGTGTAGGCTGGTCTAGAGGTAATGACTGTGTAGGCTGGTCTAGAGGTAATGACCGTGTAGGCTGGTCTAGAGGTAATGACTGTGTAGACTGGTCTAGAGGTAATGACCGTGTAGTCTGGTCTAGTGGTAATACTGGAGTCTCCGGCACACCATTTCTAATCCTACTGCCCTTTGACACGTCCCATCATTCCTTACAGCTTATTTATCTGTTTACAGAAAATACCTTTGGAAAAAAGCATTGGATCGGTGAGAAAGAGGAGAGAGGTGTGTCTTACCGATGAGGCAGGTCTTGCCGGTCCACTGAGGAGGACAGTGACACTTATAAGCATGAACCAGATCCTGACAGGTCCCACCATGGTTACAGGGGCTAGGAGAGCACTCATCAACATCTAGCAGACAGAGGGGACACATTCATGGGTGAGTCTGTGTGTGTGTGTGTGTGTGTGTAGGTCTGTGTGTGTGTGTGTAGGTCTGTGTGTGTGTAGGTCTGTGTGTGTGTAGGTCTGTGTGTGTGTGTGTGTGTGTGTCTGTGTGTGTGTGTGTGTGTGTGTGTGTGTGTGTGTGTAGGTCTGTGTGTGTAGGTCTGTGTGTGTGTAGGTCTGTGTGTGTGTAGGTCTGTGTGTGTGTGTGTGTGTGTGTGTGTTGAGGTCTATGTGTAGGTCTGTGTGTGTGTGTGTGTGTGTGTGTGTTGAGGTCTGTGTGTAGGTCTGTGTGTGTGTGTGTGTGTGTGTGTGTGTGTGTGTGTGTGTGTGTGTGTGTGTGTGTGTGTGTAGGTCTGTGTGTGTGTGTGTGTGTGTGTGTGTAGGTCTGTGTGTAGGTCTGTGTGTAGGTCTGTGTGTGTTGAGGTCTGTGTGTGTGTGTTGAGGTCTGTGTGTGTAGGTCTGTGTGTGTGTGTAGGTCTGTGTGTGTGTGTGTGTGTTGAGGTCTGTGTGTGTGTATGTGTGTGTGTAGGTCTGTGTATGTGTGTGTGTGTGTGTAGGTCTGTGTATGTGTGTGTGTGTGTGTGTGTGTGTAGGTCTGTGTATGTGTGTGTGTGTGTGTGTGTGTGTGTGTGTGTGTGTGTGTGTGTGTGTGTGTGTGTGTGTGTGTGTGTGTGTGTGTAGGTCTGTGTATGTGTGTGTGTGTGTGTGTGTGTGTAGGTCTGTGTATGTGTGTGTGTGTATGTGTTCTTACTGAGACTACAGGAGGGTCCGCTCCAGCCCGGGGAACAGACACACTCATAACCCAGACTGGTCTCAACACAGCTCCCTCCATTAGAGCAGGGCTCAGACAGACATGCATGTTCCGCTGTGAGGGGAGAAACACAGGGTTTAATACACTCTGTTGACACTGACATGTCATTTAGCTGATGCTCTTATCCAGAGCAACACACAGGCTCCTATCCTACACCCCCCGAATCCCCATACACCCCCCGAATCACCCCACCCCCTATCCTACACCCCCCGAATCCCCATACACCCAGGCTCTAGGAGGGAGAGCACAGAGCAGGAACAAGGCTGTAGGAGGGAGAGCGCAGAGCAGGAACAAGGGTGTAGGAGGGAGAGCACAGAGCAGGAACAAGGCTGTAGGAGGGAGAGCACAGAGCAGGAACAAGGCTGTAGGAGGGAGAGCACAGAGCAGGAACAAGGCTGTAGGAGGGAGAGCACAGAGCAGGAACAAGGCTGTAGGAGGGAGAGCACAGAGCAGGAACAAGGCTCTAGGAGGGAGAGCACAGAGCAGGAACAAGGCTCTAGGAGGGAGAGCACAGAGCAGGAACAAGGCTGTAGGAGGGAGAGCGCAGAGCAGGAACAAGGCTCTAGGAGGGAGAGCGCAGAGCAGGAACAAGGCTGTAGGAGGGAGAGCGCAGAGCAGGAACAAGGCTGTAGGAGGGAGAGCGCAGAGCAGGAACAAGGCTGTAGGAGGGAGAGCGCAGAGCAGGAACAAGGCTGTAGGAGGGAGAGCACAGAGCAGGAACAAGGCTCTAGGAGGGAGAGCACAGAGCAGGAACAAGGCTGTAGGAGGGAGAGCACAGAGCAGGAACAAGGCTGTAGGAGGGAGAGCACAGAGCAGGAACAAGGCTGTAGGAGGGAGAGCACAGAGCAGGAACAAGGCTGTAGGAGGGAGAGCACAGAGCAGGAACAAGGCTCTAGGAGGGAGAGCACAGAGCAGGAACAAGGCTGTAGGAGGGAGAGCACAGAGCAGGAACAAGGCTGTAGGAGGGAGAGCACAGAGCAGGAACAAGGCTGTAGGAGGGAGAGCCCATTGTTGATATAGGCCTGTCACATAAGGTGAAAGGTCAAAATAGAGATGTCATTTCTAGAATCAGATGCCTATATGAATGACCAGGCATCTTAATTCTGCTATTAGGCAAAGGACTAAGGTTAATTTCTATAGTAATACGCTGCAGTTGATTGGCTGAGTCCCCCCGAGTGACGTCAAAGTCCATTGTTTCAGGACACCACAGAACGTTAAAAAAAAGTACTTGACAAAATGTTGGTTTAAATTGAATATTGTTCATGGTTTTGGGGATCGGATGTAAAATGGAGTGAAAAGTAATACTCCGGTGCCTGGAGATAGGTTTCCCTCTCTCTGACCCCTCGTTTCATACACAAGATCCCCCCCACCCCCCCCAGTCTCTCAGTGAAATCAATCATTCATTATGTATTCATTTAGGAAGCAGTCAGACTTAACCTCCAACCACAAGAGAAATTCATCACCCCATCCATCCTACCCTCTCCATCCACCTCTCTCTCTCTCCCTCCCACCATCTTCTGCCGCCCCTCGGGAGAAGAATGGCACGGAATGAGGGAGGGGGAGAGGGATGAGGCCTGGTCACGGTGCATTGGATGGGTCAACTTAGCATGAAAGATGATTTCCTGGCCTTGTGGTCTGAAGGGAGTGAGGGATAGAGGGGAGGGGGTAATGAGAGGGGGAGGGGGTAATGAGAGGGGGTTTGTACAGCAGGGTATTGGGGGGGGGGGGGATACTCCGCCCATGGATGAGGGTGGAGAGGGGGGCTGAAGGTAACTACCCCACCCCTCTCACAGTAACTACCCCACCCCTCTCACAGTAACTACCCCACCCCTCTCACAGTAACTACCCCACCCCTCTCACAGTAACTACCCCACCCCTCTCACAGTAACTACCCCCACCCCTCTCACAGTAACTACCTACCCCTCTCACAGTAACTACCCACCCCTCTCACAGTAACTACCCACCCCTCTCACAGTAACTACCCACCCCTCTCACAGTAACTACCCACCCCTCTCACAGTAACTACCCACCCCTCTCACAGTAACTACCCCACCCCTCTCACAGTAACTACCCCACCCCTCTCACAGTAACTACCCCACCCCTCTCACAGTAACTACCCCACCCCTCTCACAGTAACTACCCACCCCTCTCACAGTAACTACCCACCCCTCTCACAGTAACTACCTACCCCTCTCACAGTAACTACCCCCACCCCTCTCACAGTAACTACCCACCCCTCTCACAGTAACTACCCACCCCTCTCACAGTAACTACCCACCCCTCTCACAGTAACTACCCACCCCTCTCACAGTAACTACCCACCCCTCTCACAGTAACTACCCCACCCTCTCACAGTAACTACCTACACCTCTCACAGTAACTACCTACCCCTCTCACAGTAACTACCCCACCCCTCTCACAGTAACTACCTACCCCTCTCACAGTAACTACCCACCCCTCTCACAGTAACTACCCACCCCTCTCACAGTAACTACCCCACCCCTCTCACAGTAACTACCTACCCCTCTCACAGTAACTACCCACCCCTCTCACAGTAACTACCCACCCCTCTCACAGTAACTACCCACCCCTCTCACAGTAACTACCCACCCCTCTCACAGTAACTACCCACCCCTCTCACAGTAACTACCCACCCCTCTCACAGTAACTACCCACCCCTCTCACAGTAACTACCCACCCCTCTCACAGTAACTACCCACCCCTCTCACAGTAACTACCCACCCCTCTCACAGTAACTACCCACCCCTCTCACAGTAACTACCCACCCCTCTCACAGTAACTACCCACCCCTCTCACAGTAACTACCCACCCCTCTCACAGTAACTACCCACCCCTCTCACAGTAACTACCCACTCCTCTCACAGTAACTACCCACCCCTCTCACAGTAACTACCCACCCCTCTCACAGTAACTACCCACCCCTCTCACAGTAACTACCTACCCCTCTCACAGTAACTACCCACCCCTCTCACAGTAACTACCTACCCCTCTCACAGTAACTACCCACCCCTCTCACAGTAACTACCCACCCTCCTCACAGTAACTACCCACCCTCCTCACAGTAACTACCCTACCCCCCTCACAGTAACTACCCTACCCTCCTCACAGTAACTACCCACCCTCCTCACAGTAACTACCCACCCTCCTCACAGTAACTACCCACCCTCCTCACAGTAACTACCCTACCCCCCTCACAGTAACTACCCTACCCCCCTCACAGTAACTACCCACCCCCCTCACAGTAACTACCCACTCCTCTCACAGTAACTACCCACCCCCCTCACAGTAACTACCCACTCCTCTCACAGTAACTACCCACCCCCCTCACAGTAACTACCCACTCCTCTCACAGTAACTACCCACCCTCCTCACAGTAACTACCCACCCTCCTCACAGTAACTACCCACCCTCCTCACAGTAACTACCCACCCTCCTCACAGTAACTACCCTACCCCCCTCACAGTAACTACCCACCCTCCTCACAGTAACTACCCACCCTCCTCACAGTAACTACCTACCCCCCTCACAGTAACTACCCACCCCCCTCACAGTAACTACCCACTCCTCTCACAGTAACTACCCACCCCCCTCACAGTAACTACCCACCCCTCTCACAGTAACTACCTACCCCTCTCACAGTAACTACCCACCCCTCTCACAGTAACTACCTACCCCTCTCACAGTAACTACCCACCCCTCTCACAGTAACTACCCACCCTCCTCACAGTAACTACCCACCCTCCTCACAGTAACTACCCACCCTCCTCACAGTAACTACCCTACCCCCCTCACAGTAACTACCCTACCCTCCTCACAGTAACTACCCACCCTCCTCACAGTAACTACCCACCCTCCTCACAGTAACTACCCACCCTCCTCACAGTAACTACCCTACCCCCCTCACAGTAACTACCCTACCCCCCTCACAGTAACTACCCACCCCCCTCACAGTAACTACCCTACCCCCCTCACAGTAACTACCCACCCCCCTCACAGTAACTACCCTACCCCCCTCACAGTAACTACCCACCCCCCTCACAGTAACTACCTCACCCCTCCTCACAGTAACTACCCACTCCTCTCACAGTAACTACCCACCCCTCTCACAGTAACTACCCACCCCTCTCACAGTAACTACCCACCCCTCTCACAGTAACTACCCACCCCTCTCACAGTAACTACCTACCCCTCTCACAGTAACTACCTACCCCTCTCACAGTAACTACCCACCCCTCTCACAGTAACTACCCCACCCCTCTCACAGTAACTACCTACCCCTCTCACAGTAACTACCTACCCCTCTCACAGGTGACTCCAGAGTATCCCTCAGCACAGGAACACTGGTATTTGTCAGGTCCCGTGTTGCTGCAGGTTCCCCCGTTCAGACAGGGCTGTTTGGTCCCACAGAAGTTCAGATCTGAGAGAGACAGAGAGATTTAGAGATAGCAGGAACACCGGCTCTTCCAATCACACGGGTACTATAAGTGATTGAGACATTTGTGAGGGTAGTTAGGAATATTATGTCTGAGGGAGAGTATCCTCCCTCCCTTCCTTCCTTCCTTCCTTCCTTCCTTCCTTCCTTCCTTCCAGTAATCACTGATTAGACATGTTAGAACACAAGGTACCCGCTACAAGGTACCCGCTACAGGGTACCCGCTACAGGGTACCCGCTACAGGGTACCCGCTACAGGGCACCCGCTACAGGGCACCCGCTACAGGGTACCCACTACAGGGCATCCGCTACAGGGCACCCGCTACAGGGTACCCGCTACAAGGTACCCGCTACAGGGTACCCACTACAGGGTACCCGCTACAGGGTACCCACTACAGGGCATCCGCTACAGGGCATCCGCTACAAGGTACCCGCTACAGGGTACCCGCTACAAGGTACCCGCTACAGGGTACCCACTACAGGGTACCCGCTACAGGGTACACGCTACAAGGTACCCGCTACAGGGTACCCGCTACAAGGTACCCGCTACAGGGTACCCACTACAGGGCATCCACTACAAGGTACCCACTTCAAGGTACCCACTACAAGGTACCCACTACAAGGTACCCACTACAAGGTACCCACTACAGGGTACCCACTACAGGGTACCCACTACAGGGTACCCACTACAGGGCCTTCACCTGTCCAGTGGTTCCTTCAAGGCAGGGAGGAAGGAAAGGACTACAAACATGTGAGCGGGGCTGGGCTAGACGGGCCGGGGCTAGACGGGGGGGCCTGGGCTAGACGGGCCTGGGCTAGACGGGGGGGCCTGGGCTAGACGGGCCTGGGCTAGACGGGGGGGCTGGGCTAGACGGGGGGGCTGGGCTAGACGGGCCGGGGCTAGACGGGGGGGCTGGGCTAGACGGGGGGGGCTGGGCTAGACGGGGGGGCTGGGCTAGACGGGGGGGCTAGACGGGGGGGGCCTGGGCTAGACGGGGCTAGACGGGGGGGCTGGGCTAGACGGGGGGGCTGGGCTAGACGGGGGGGCTGGGCTAGACGGGGGGGGGGGCTGGGCTAGACGGGGGGGGGCTGGGCTAGACGGGCCTGGGCTGGGCTAGAAACGGGGGGGGGGGGGGCTGGACTAGACCTACCTTTGTCACAGAGATGTCCTCCCCAGTTGGTATCACACAGACACTGCCAGGGTTCAACACAGGTTCCATGGACACAGCCAGGGTGAGGAATACACTGATCACAGTACTGCCCCTGCCATCCATACAGACACCTAGAGGGCCAACACACAGTATTATACCTGGAGGGCCAACACACAGTATTATACCTGGAGGGCCAACACACAGTATTATACCTGGAGGGCCAACACACAGTATTATACCTGGAGGGCCAACACACAGTATTATACCTGGAGGGCCAACGCACAGTATTATACCTGGAGGTCCAACGCACAGTATTATACCTGGAGGTCCAACGCACAGTATTATACCTGGAGGGCCAACGCACAGTATTATACCTGGAGGGCCAACGCACAGTATTATACCTGGAGGGCCAACGCACAGTATTATACCTGGAGGGCCAACACACAGTATTATACCTGGAGGGCCAACACACAGTATTATACCTGGAGGGCCAACACACAGTATTATACCTGGAGGGCCAACGCACAGTATTATACCTGGAGGGCCAACGCACAGTATTATACCTGGAGGGCCAACGCACAGTATTATACCTGGAGGGCCAACGCACAGTATTATACCTGGAGGACCAACGCACAGTATTATACCTGGAGGGCCAACGCACAGTATTATACCTGGAGGGCCAACGCACAGTATTATACCTGGAGGGCCAACACACAGTATTATACCTGGAGGGCCAACACACAGTATTATACCTGGAGGGCCAACACACAGTATTATACCTGGAGGGCCAACACACAGTATTATACCTGGAGGGCCAACACACAGTATTATACCTGGAGGGCCAACACACAGTATTATACCTGGAGGGCCAACACACAGTATTATACCTGGAGGACCAACACACAGTATTATACCTGGAGGGCCAACACACAGTATTATACCTAGAGGGCCAACACACAGTATTATACCTGGAGGGCCAACACACAGTATTATACCTGGAGGGCCAACACACAGTATTATACCTGGAGGGCCAACACACAGTATTATACCTGGAGGGCCAACGCACAGTATTATACCTGGAGGGCCAACGCACAGTATTATACCTGGAGGGCCAACACACAGTATTATACCTGGAGGGCCAACACACAGTATTATACCTGGAGGGCCAACACACAGTATTATACCTGGAGGACCAACACACAGTATTATACCTGGAGGGCCAACACACAGTATTATACCTGGAGGGCCAACACACAGTATTATACCTGGAGGGCCACACACAGTATTATACCTGGAGGGCCAACACACAGTATTATACCTGGAGGGCCAACACACAGTATTATACCTGGAGGGCCAACACACAGTATTATACCTGGAGGGCCAACACACAGTATTATACCTGGAGGGCCAACACACAGTATTATACCTGGAGGACCAACACACAGTATTATACCTGGAGGGCCAACACACAGTATTATACCTGGAGGGCCAACACACAGTATTATACCTGGAGGGCCACACACAGTATTATACCTGGAGGGCCAACACACAGTATTATACCTGGAGGGCCAACACACAGTATTATACCTGGAGGGCCAACACACAGTATTATACCTGGAGGGCCAACACACAGTATTACACCTGACAAACACACACACACAGTAAGACACCTGACAAACACACACACACACAGTAAGACACCTGACAAACACACAAAACACACTACAGTTAGTCATCTATATTTATTGTATTTAACTTTTATTTAACTAAGCAAGTCAGTTAAGAACTAATTCTTATTTACAATGACAGCCTACCCCCGGCCAAAACCCGGACGACGCTGGGCCAACTGTGCGCCGCCCTATGGGACTCTCAATAACAGCCGGATGTGATACAGCCTGGATTCGAACCAGGATCTGTGGTGACGCCTCTTGCACTGCCTTAGACCGCTGCGCCACTCGGGCGCTTCTATCCCAAAACACACAACGATAACATCTCTCATACCGTTCTACAAAACACACCGACATAACAGTTTGTCCCTGTCTAATGTACACAGAGATCACTCTGTCACGGACCCGCGTGCACACACACACACACACACACACGCTTCACTGTGGAGTTGCAAACACATATTTCATGGGAAAGGCTAGACAAATAACCCCCAAAGCAAAGAGTCAAACATAATTATAGATCTGGCTAGTTCTGTGGTCAGAGAGCTGTGACTATTCTCTTGCCCCGCGGCAGCGAGGAGATGGACTGGCTCATGAAAAACAGGAACTAAAAGTCTTGGGAGAGTTTGTTTAAAAAAAAACAAACATGTTTTTAACTGGGCTCCGCAATTAAACCTGTCTTGGCAGCCTTTCAGTCACTGATAACGAGGCTTCTGGCCTGGGGGGTATGGTGCGGTCCGCTAGGCTCAGATTAAAAAAAAGAAGAGAACAGACTTCTACTCCTGGACGCGTTGAAAACAGGCACTAGGTCGTGAATTTCCCCGAAGCAGCTCTGAGTAAATAGGAGCCTTAACTACCAGTGAAGTGGTGGAGCGCAACCTAAACAGACTATCTGGAGAGGTCAGAGCACTAGTACACAGGGCCTCTCAAAGTGGGGGGGGACAACACTAGTACACAGGGCCTCTCAAAGTGGGGGGGGGGCATGGAAGTACTGTCGAGGATCTGCATATAGTTCTGAAAATATAGTTACACATTTTTTTATTATATACATTTAAAAACACAGTACCAGTCAAACGTTTGGTCACCTACTCATTTAAGGGTTTGTCTTTATTTATTTTTTACTATTTTCTACATTCTAGACATCAAAACGATGAAATAACACATATGGAATCATGTAGTAAACAACAACAACAACAAAAAAGTGTTAAAACAAAATAAAAATATATTGACAGCTTTGCACACTCCTGGCATTCTCTCAACCAGCTTCACAGGGAATGCTTTTCCAACAGTCTTGAAGGAGTTCCCACATATGCTGAGCAATGGTTGGCTGCTGTTCCTAAAATCTGCGGTCCAACTCATCCCAAACCATCTCAATTGGGTTGAGGTTGGGGGATTGTGGAGGCCAGGTCATCTGATGCAGCACTCCATCACTCTCCTTGGTCAAATAGCCCTTACACAGCCTGGAGGTGTGTTTTGGGTCATTGTCCTGTTGAAAAACAAGTGATAGTCCCACTAAGCGCAAACCTGATGGGATGGAGTATCGCTGCAGAATTCTAAATAAATCACTGCTAGTGTCACCAGCCCCACACCATCACACCTCCTCCTCCATGCTTCACGGTGGGAATCACACATGCAGAGATACTCCGTTCACCTACTCTGCATCTCACAAAGACACAGCGGTTGGAACCAAAAATCTCACATTTAGACTCATCAGACCAAAGGACAGATTTCCACCAGTCTAATGTCCATTCCTTGTGTTTCTTGGCCCAAGCAAGTCTCTTCTTCTTATTGGTGTCCTTTAGTAGTGGTTTCTTTAAAGCAATTCGACCATGAAGGCCTGATTCACGCAGTCGCCTCTGAACAGTTGATGTTGAGATGTGTCTGTTACTTGAACTCTGTGAAGCAAAACCCTGGAATGAGTTAAGTGTCCACACTTTTGACTGGTACTGTACATAACCTTTTAATGAACATTACTAAACGATTAAACATATTTTGGCCAAGGGATCCGTGGAATAAGTTTAGAGGATGTAATACAAGGTATGTTCTTAACTCTGGGCAACATGGGTCTGGGAGGTCCACAGGGATGTTGGTATCCACAGTAGTCCACCATTTATTCATTTTATTAATACTTTTTATAATCCCCCCCCAAAATTATTATTTTAAACATAAATGCACTGTAATTTAGGTTTTAAACCTGCTAAATTCCCTCTGCCTTATAGAATTGCAGGATATTAGCTTTAAATCTGCAACAACAAAAAATCTCTGCCTCATGACAAAAATCTGTAAAATTAGCTTGAAAACGGCAAAATGATCTCTCCGATGCCAAGAGAAGGGTGCTTTGTCCAGCCATGCAATGCCAAAGCCATAGTAAAACTTCTCGTATGCTATTTTGTGTTATGATTACGAGAGGGTACATTTGCCATTCACAAAAAGGGGGTTCCCAGCCCCCTTGAAAGGTCGAGAATCCCCTGCCCTAGAGCTCTGCGCCCATCTCTACCCTAATATACACTTCCTCACAAGGAAGTAATACTGGTGGAAACTGCCTCCAGCCAATGCTTTCATCCACCCTTTTCCTTTAAGTCCCTGATGGGGAGGTGCATTTGCAGAAATATAACCACACCTAGCTAGACGTAACACAGACCCGGACCGTTGAGCCTGGAGCTGTTACTGTTATAAGGTAGGGCCACACCAAGTCCGTGTCCTTATATAGTGCACTACCTTTGACTAAGGCTCTGGACAGAAGTAGTGCACTATGTAGGGAACAGGGTGCTCTTCGGGACGAACGACAAAACATTCGATGGAAAGCTAGTGACGTCAGAACGTGGGATAAACAACATGGCTGAATTAAAAATAAATAATAAAACCCTGATCAGTTAAGGAATGCTTGACTTTGGCACGTGGCCAAACCAGAACAAAGCCAGGCTGTGATCCAGAGAAACCAAAACAAAATATACCTCAACCCCAGCTTGTAAACTGCAGAAACACACAGCTTCTTCTTCAGGATAGTACTGCTGTTGGTAAACATGGGAGGCATCTTTTCCGAAGTCAAATCCCTGCGCCCCAGATGAGAAGCACGGTGGTGGTGCGAACACTGGCATCTCTAAATGGTTCGGTAGGCTTGGAAAAAATACCCATCATTCCCTGCTCTACCTCAGGCTGTAGCATAAACAGTCTTAATAAACCATGATCTACATTTAACACTAAATGACTAAAATCACATACCTGACTGATAAAGACCGCTCTGTTACAGAACTGGCTAACAAGTCAAATATCAACATGGCTGGCTGGTCCGAGAGAGACGTCGTCATATGAAACAGCCATTCCTCATTCCACAATCAGGCTAATTCCAGAACGGCTGGGAGTTCCTGTGGAAGTCTGGTATGAAGCGCTGGTTGAAATAATTTGGCCGGGTTGGGGGGGGGGGGGGGGCTCATCGTACTCTCGCGACTCCTGTGGCGGGGTCGGGCGCCTGCAGGCAGACTTCGGTCGGGTCAGTTGAACAGCGTTTAGTCCGGTGTGGGCGGGGTTAAGAGGTCGGATGTTAAGGAGAGCGGTTTGGCAGGTCATGTTTTTGGAGGACACGTGACTCGACCTTTACTTCTCACAGCCCATTGGGGGAGATGCAGCGACGAGACAAGATCGTAATTGGATATCACGAAATTGGGGGGGGGTGGGGGGGGGGCGAAGGAGAGAAAAATAAAATTATTTGATTAAAATGTTGTATTAGGCCTTACTGCTATTAGTCCGTACAAACTCATTGAACTGATGTGGCTCATTCAATGGAATGTATTTATTGTAATGTCAATAAATCACAGCACATATTGTACACTTCCTGATTTCACTTCCTGCTTTGATCCTATGGGGTACAGTCGTAGTGGCCGCCAGTCCACCCGTTATGCCCCTTCTGTTCATTACGTTTCTACGGCAGCACGGAGAAGAGGAAAGTAGAAAACGGTAGTATACAATTCTGTTTTTTTTTTATTGCTATGCGAACGGTTATTACAGAGATCGTGGTCCATTGGCTGGCCAATTACAGTCATCCAAAATTCCATGACGACCGTCACAACCGTCATGGCAGACGTGAAGGAGCAAACAGATTCCACGTTAGTGACGAGAGAGAGAGAAGAGAGGAAACCGAGAGACTTACTTGCAGTCATCTGGCTCTTTGCAGTGTCCATGTTCTGTACTGCAGCCCTGTCGACAGATAGCTGCAGGGGAGGAGGAGGGAGGGAGGAGGGAGAGAGGGAGGAGGGAGGGAGAGAGGGAGGGGTGGAGAGAGGGAGGGGTGGAGAGAGGGAGGGAGGACAAATTAGCATATGTCAGTGACTATCTGAAATGTGGCAGTTAGGCATCTACCGTCTGTTGACATGTGACACATGCAGGTACAAGAAGTTGCGAGTTTATCAACCTCTTGAAAGTCATTCCTACTGTGTTCCAAATGTAACATTTCCCTTTCTCCAGAAACCAGTCAATATTATCATAATTCCATAGCCTCCCGGCATACAGACAATCTGTCCCAGTCGCTTTTCCTCTCTCTGTAGAGAATGTCTCTCTCTTTTCCTCTCTCTGTGTGTAGAGACTGTCCCTCTCTCTTTTCCCCTCTCGCTCTGTGTAGAGACTGTCCCTGTCTCTTTTCCCCTCTCGCTCTGTGTAGAGACTGTCCCTGTCTCTTTTCCCCTCTCTCTGTGTAGAGACTGTCCCTCTCTCTTTTCCCCTCTCTCTGTGTAGAGACTGTCCCTGTCTCTTTTCCCCTCTCTCTGTGTAGAGACTGTCCCTGTCTCTTTTCCCCTCTCGCTCTGTGTAGAGACTGTCCCTGTCTCTTTTCCCCTCTCGCTCTGTGTAGAGACTGTCCCTCTCTCTTTTCCCCTCTCTCTCTGTGTAGAGACTGTCCCTCTCTCTTTTCCCCTCTCTCTGTGTAGAGACTGTCCCTGTCTCTTTTCCCCTCTCTCTGTGTAGAGACTGTCCCTCTCTCTTTTCCCCTCGCTCTGTGTAGAGACTGTCCCTGTCTCTTTTCCCCTCTCTCTGTGTAGAGACTGTCCCTGTCTCTTTTCCCCTCTCGCTCTGTGTAGAGACTGTCCCTCTCTCTTTTCCCCTCTCGCTCTGTGTAGAGACTGTCCCTGTCTCTTTTCCCCTCTCGCTCTGTGTAGAGACTGTCCCTCTCTCTTTTCCCCTCTCGCTCTGTGTAGAGACTGTCCCTGTCTCTTTTCCCCTCTCGCTCTGTGTAGAGACTGTCCCTCTCTCTTTTCCCCTCTCTCTCTGTAGAGACTGTCCCTCTCTCTTTTCCCCTCTCTCTCTGTAGAGACTGTCCCTCTCTCTTTTCCCCTCTCTCTGTGTAGAGACTGTCCCTCTCTCTTTTCCCCTCTCTCTGTGTAGACACTGTCCCTCTCTCTTTTCCCCTCTCTCTGTGTAGAGACTGTCCCTGTCTTTTCCTCTCTCTCTGTGTAGACACTGTCCCTCTCTCTTTTCCCCTCTCTCTGTGTAGAGACTGTCCCTGTCTTTTCCTCTCTGTGTGTAGAGACTGTCTCTGTGTCTACAGATGGCCCCTCCCTCCCAGACTACTGGTGTGTTAATATCCATTTAACCAGAAGAAGCACCTTTAGGTTGAACCCTTCTGGGATCTCAAGAGGTTAGCAGGAAATAGTCCGTGTTTACATACGTGTGTTACATTCTAGTCCAGACCAGCCCTCCAGACAGGTCTTGTTCCCGTTGTAGTCGCAGGTGTAATGTCCGAAGAACTCGTCTCGGGGTCGGCAGAACTTGTTGCATCCGAAGCCATAGTAGTGCTCGTCACAGCTGACCCGGATCCGATAGTCAAACTGACCAATAGGACCGTTGTGACTGAGCTTCTGCCACTGATGACTGGGGTTGATCATCCCGGAGTGGGACGCCTTCTCAATCACCTGACCATCACCACCTAATGGGGTCATAGACATACAACCAGTTAGAATGTATTAGATATAGACATACAACCAGTTAGAATGTATTAGATATAGACATACAACCAGTTAGAATGTATTAGATATAGACATACAACCAGTTAGAATGTATTAGATATAGACATACAACCAGTTAGAATGTATTAGATATAGACATACAACCAGTTAGAATGTATTAGATATAGACATACAACCAGTTAGAATGTATTAGATATAGACATACAACCAGTTAGAATGTATTAGATATAGACATACAACCAGTTAGAATGTATTAGATATAGACATACAACCAGTTAGAATGTATTAGATATAGACATACAACCAGTTAGAATGTATTAGATATAGACATACAACCAGTTAGAATGTATTAGATATAGACATACAACCAGTTAGAATGTATTAGATATAGACATACAACCAGTTAGAATGTATTAGATATAGACATACAACCAGTTAGAATGTATTAGATATAGACATACAACCAGTTAGAATGTATTAGATATAGACATACAACCAGTTAGAATGTATTAGATATAGACATACAACCAGTTAGAATGTATTAGATATAGACATACAACCAGTTAGAATGTATTAGATAGACATACAACCAGTTAGAATGTATTAGATATAGACATACAACCAGTTAGAATGTATTAGATATAGACATACAACCAGTTAGAATGTATTAGATATAGACATACAACCAGTTAGAATGTATTAGATATAGACATACAACCAGTTAGAATGTATTAGATATAGACATACAACCAGTTAGAATGTATTAGATATAGACATACAACCAGTTAGAATGTATTAGATATAGACATACAACCAGTTAGAATGTATTAGATATAGACATACAACCAGTTAGAATGTATTAGATATAGACATACAACCAGTTAGAATGTATTAGATATAGACATACAACCAGTTAGAATGTATTAGATATAGACATACAACCAGTTAGAATGTATTAGATATAGACATACAACCAGTTAGAATGTATTAGATATAGACATACAACCAGTTAGAATGTATTAGATATAGACATACAACCAGTTAGAATGTATTAGATATAGACATACAACCAGTTAGAATGTATTAGATATAGACATACAACCAGTTAGAATGTATTAGATAGACATACAACCAGTTAGAATGTATTAGATATAGACATACAACCAGTTAGAATGTATTAGATATAGACATACAACCAGTTAGAATGTATTAGATATAGACATACAACCAGTTAGAATGTATTAGATATAGACATACAACCAGTTAGAATGTATTAGATATAGACATACAACCAGTTAGAATGTATTAGATATAGATATACAACCAGTTAGAATATATTAGATATATCCTTCTCAATCACCAGCTAATGGAAGGTTCAGAAAATACACAATCAATATCAGCTGCATTGGTGGTAGAATATCAAATGATGAAATTACAGGCAATCCTTGACTTTAGCTCCTACTGGATCGTTCTTTAATCAAAACTCCTATCTGATTGGCTAGAAACACCTCGTCTATGTAGACGTATTCTGATAGGGGGAATGGTGCTGGATCTAACTGTTTTACTGTAAACGAAAAAGTGTTAAACAAATAAAAATACTCTCTCTCTCTCTCTCTCTCGTTGGCTTGTGGCAGCCCTCTATGGTCTCCTTCCCCAAAAACATTCTTCCAAGAGTCTTAATGATCATTCAGGTGTTTCCAGGTACCTTTTGGCAAACTGGAGTTCACTTTTTGGATGAGATTGGTTGTCTCCAGACATAATGGGATCAAACACTGCATTGGTGGATGGTAGTGTGATGGTTTGGGAATGTTTTGCTGCCTCGGGACCTGGACGACTTGCCTTAGAAGGAACCATGAATTCTGCTCTATTATCAGAGAATTCTACAGGAGAATGTCAGGCCATCGGTCTATGAACTGAAGCACAGCTGGGTCATGCAGAAAGACAATGATCCAAACCACACAATCAAGACTACATGAAATTGGTTAAAAAGCACCCAAAAAAAATACGTTTTGGAATGGTATAGTCAAATCCAGACCTAATACCAATTGAGATGTTGTGGCAGGATTTGAAACGAGCCGTTCATGCTTGACAACCCTCAAATGGTCGCTGAGTTAAAGCAGTTATGGGCCAAAATCCCTCCATAGCGATGTGAGAGACTGATCAACAACTACAGGAAGTGTTTGGTTGGAGTCATTGCAGCTAAAAATGTGGCACAACCACTTACTGAGAGTAAGGGAGCGATTACTTTTTCACACAGGGGAAATGGGTGTTGGATAACATTATTAAATAAATAAGTCTCCATTTTATCTTGTTATTTGTAAACTCATATTCCCTTTATCTAATAGTATGTGTTGGGTTGAAGATCTGATAACATTTAATATCAACAATATACAAAAATAGATCAAATACATTTAAATATCATTTTTAAATAGTCAGAAGAATAACATTGGCAGGGCATAGATAGATAATATATATATATAATCTGAGAGAGAGACAGAGACAGAGACAGAGACAGAGAGACAGAGACAGAGAGACAGAGACAGAGACAGAGACAGAGAGAGAGACAGAGAGACAGAGAGACAGAGAGACAGAGAGACAGAGAGACAGAGAGACAGAGAGACAGAGAGAGACAGAGACAGAGACAGAGACAGAGACAGAGACAGAGACAGAGAGAGAGAGAGAGAGAGAGAGAGAGAGAGACAGAGAGAGAGAGAGACAGAGAGAGAGAGAGAGAAAAGGAAAATGGTAGCTGACCTCCTGTGTATTACTGCACACAACTCAACAGCACAATGACCCAACACACCTCCAGACTGTGTAAGGGCTATTTGACCAAGAAGGAGAGTGATGGAGTGCTGCATCAGATGACCTGGCCTCCACAATCCCCCGACCTCAACCCAATTGAGATGGTTTGGGATGAGTCGGACTGCAGAGTGAAGGAAAAGCAGCCAACAAGTGCTCAGTATATGTGGGAACTCCTTCAAGACTATTTGAAAATCATTCCAGGTGAAGTTGGTTGAGAGAATGCCAAGTGTGTGCAAAGCTGTCATCAAGGCAAAGGGTGGCTACTTTGAAGAATCTCAAATATAAAAAATATTTTTATTTGTTTAACACTTTTTCGTTTACAGTAAAACACAGGCTCTATTCCCCCAGCCAGCCATCTACAGTAAAACACAGGCTCTATTCCCCCAGCCAGCCATCTACAGTAAAACACAGGCTCTATTCCCCCAGCCAGCCATCTACAGTAAAACACAGTCTCTATTCCCCCAGCCAGCCATCTACAGTAAAACACAGGCTCTATTCCCCCAGCCAGCCATCTACAGTAAAACACAGGTTCTATTCCCCCAGCCAGCCATCTACAGTAAAACACAGGCTCTATTCCCCCAGCCAGCCATCTACAGTAAAACACAGGCTCTATTCCCCCAGCCAGCCATCTACAGTAAAACACAGTCTCTATTCCCCCAGCCAGCCATCTACAGTAAAACACAGGCTCTATTCCCCCAGCCAGCCATCTACAGTAAAACACAGGCTCTATTCCCCCAGCCAGCCATCTACAGTAAAACACAGGCTCTATTCCCCCAGCCAGCCATCTACAGTAAAACACAGGCTCTATTCCCCCAGCCAGCCATCTACAGTAAAACACAGGCTCTATTCCCCCAGCCATCCATCTACAGTAAAACACAGGCTCTATTCCCCCAGCAAGCCATCTGCAGTAAAACACAGGCTCTATTCCCCCAGCAAGCCATCTGCAGTAAAACACAGGCTCTATTCCCCCAGCCAGCCATCTACAGTAAAACACAGGCTCTATTCCCCCAGCCAGCCATCTACAGTAAAACACAGGCTCTATTCCCCCAGCCAGCCATCTACAGTAAAACACAGGCTCTATTCCCCCAGCCAGCCATCTACAGTAAAACACAGGCTCTATTCCCTCAGCCAGCCATCTACAGTAAAACACAGGCTCTATTCCCTCAGCCAGCCATCTACAGTAAAACACAGGCTGTATTCCCTCAGCCAGCCATCTACAGTAAAACACAGGCTCTATTCCCTCAGCCAGCCATCTACAGTAAAACACAGGCTCTATTCCCCCAGCCAGCCATCTGCAGTAAAACACAGGCTCTATTCCCCCAGCCATCTACAGTAAAACACAGGCTCTATTCCCCCAGCCAGCCATCTACAGTAAAACACAGGCTCTATTCCCCCAGCCAGCCATCTACAGTAAAACACAGGCTCTATTCCCCCAGCCAGCCATCTACAGTAAAACACAGGTTCTATTCCCCCAGCCAGCCATCTACAGTAAAACACAGGCTCTATTCCCCCAGCCATCTACAGTAAAACACAGGCTCTATTCCCCCAGCCAGCCATCTACAGTAAAACACAGGCTCTATTCCCCCAGCCAGCCATCTACAGTAAAACACAGGCTCTATTCCCCCAGCCAGCCATCTACAGTAAAACACAGGCTCTATTCCCCCAGCCAGCCATCTACAGTAAAACACAGGTTCTATTCCCCCAGCCAGCCATCTACAGTAAAACACAGGCTCTATTCCCCCAGCCAGCCATCTACAGTAAAACACAGGCTCTATTCCCCCAGCCAGCCATCTACAGTAAAACACAGGTTCTATTCCCCCAGCCAGCCATCTACAGTAAAACACAGGCTCTATTCCCCCAGCCAGCCATCTACAGTAAAACACAGGCTCTATTCCCCCAGCCAGCCATCTACAGTAAAACACAGGCTCTATTCCCCCAGCCAGCCATCTACAGTAAAACACAGGCTCTATTCCCCCAGCCAGCCATCTACAGTAAAACACAGGCTCTATTCCCCCAGCCAGCCATCTACAGTAAAACACAGGCTCTATTCCCCCAGCCAGCCATCTACAGTAAAACACAGGCTCTATTCCCCCAGCCATCTACAGTAAAACACAGGCTCTATTCCCCCAGCCAGCCATCTACAGTAAAACACAGGCTCTATTCCCCCAGCCAGCCATCTACAGTAAAACACAGTCTCTATTCCCCCAGCCAGCCATCTACAGTAAAACACAGGCTCTATTCCCCCAGCCAGCCATCTACAGTAAAACACAGGCTCTATTCCCCCAGCCAGCCATCTACAGTAAAACACAGGCTCTATTCCCCCAGCCATCTGCAGTAAAATTCAGTCTCTCATTCAACAAACGTGCTGCATCAGAATGAGTCAACAGAAAACCTAATTTGACTGTACTCCCGTTACACTCCCCCCCCCCCCCCGTACTGTAGTCCCACTACACTAACCCCCCCCCCCGTACTGGGGTCCCACTACACTAACCCCCCCCGTACTGTAGTCCCACTACACTAACCCCCCCCGTACTGTAGTCCCACTACACTAACCCCCCCCCGTACTGTAGTCCCACTACACTCCCCCCCCGTACTGTAGTCCCACTACACTAACCCCCCGTACTGTAGTATCACTACACTAACCCCCCGTACTGTAGTCCCACTACACTAACCCCCCGTACTGTAGTATCACTACACTAACCCCCCGTACTGTAGTCCCACTACACTCCCCCCCCCCGTACTGTAGTCCCACTACACTCCCCCCCCCGTACTGTAGTCCCACTACACTCCCCCCCCCCCATGTACTGTAGTCCCACTACACTCCCCCCCCCCGTACTGTAGTCCCACTACACCCCCCCCCGTACTGTAGTCCCACTACACTTCCCCCCCACCTTTAGCTCAGACACACCGAGAAAGAGAGAGACAGACAGCCAGAGACAGACAGCCTATGGCAGGCTGATTGTGCTTCATCAGCCTGCCATAGTGAAACATAGAAGGTATCTGAACAGTGATGTGACCTCCTGTAGCTGAACGGTCAGGTAGCAGAGCATAGTGAAACATAGAAGGTATCTGTGATGTGACCTCCTGTAACTGAACGGTCAGGTAGCAGAGCATAGTGAAACATAGAAGGTATCTGTGATGTGACCTCCTGTAACTGAAAGGTCAGGTAGCAGAGCATAGTGAAACATAGAAGGTATCTGTGATGTGACCTCCTGTAGCTGGAAGGTCAGGTAGCAGAGCATAGTGAAACATAGAAGGTATCTGAACAGTGATGTGACCTCCTGTAACTGAACGGTCAGGTAGCAGAGCATAGTGAAACATAGAAGGTATCTGTGATGTGACCTCCTGTAGCTGGAAGGTCAGGTAGCAGAGCATAGTGAAACATAGAAGGTATCTGAACAGTGATGTGACCTCCTGTAACTGAACGGTCAGGTAGCAGAGCATAGTGAAACATAGAAGGTATCTGTGATGTGACCTCCTGTAGCTGGAAGGTCAGGTAGCAGAGCATAGTGAAACATAGAAGGTATCTGAACAGTGATGTGACCTCCTGTAACTGAACGGTCAGGTAGCAGAGCATAGTGAAACATAGAAGGTATCTGTGATGTGATGTGACCTCCTGTAACTGAACGGTCAGGTAGCAGAGCATAGTGAAACATAGAAGGTATCTGTGATGTGACCTCCTGTAACTGAACGGTCAGGTAGCAGACATGCTCCTGCATTGTGACTGGAGCCAGACTGCTGTCCGATCGCACTACACTCACTGCTCACTTTCATATGAAGGACTGCCACAGACCACTACCCCCATTCCTCCACCTCCGAATCCCTTCTCTCTCTCCCAGTCTGCAGCTCTCCCTTGCTCTCCCAGTCTGCAGCTCTCCCTTGCTCTCCCAGTCTGCAGCTCTCCCTTGCTCTCCCCCCTTTTCCCTGAGGTATTTCGTCAGGTGGTTACAGACACCTGTCAACATGCGCTCACACACACCGGGCCAAGTGGGAGGAGAGGTGCCTTCAACAGCTAGGAGAGTCCCTAAGGTTAACATGCAGGACAGAGAGAAAGAATGAGTGAGCTAAAAACAGGACAGAGAGAGAGCCAGCGGGAGAGCCAGAGAGCCAGAGAGAGCCAGCGGGACAGAGAGAGCCAGCGGGACAGAGAGAGCCAGCAGGACAGAGCTACTCACCGCTGGTATCGTTGTTCGCGTCCAAGGCCTCCACTATCAACGTGTAGGACCTCTGGGGGAAGATGGAGAGACCAGAGTCAACACAACATCAACCAAACACAGCTGCTTTTTCCCCTTCCTCCCCATACTAAAACTCTTCCCACCGTGATTCCTGAACAGGCTAACCTTGGTAAAGTTACCAGAATATTGCAGCCCTAACCAAACTACAACATCAAAGAGCAACTCTGAACCAAAACATTGATAGTAAGTAGCAACACCAACACCAACACTTGGCACTAAAACAAACATTCTCTAGTGTAAATTGACACGGGGCTCTAATATACTATCTAGTGTCCCTGATAGCTGCAGTCCTTGACAATAGACATGTAAAGACTTTTCTGGAAGGACGCCCACCGACCGAGTACACTGTGGTGCGTTCCAACTCGGAGTCCGACACTGGGACTGCAACACTATCTAATACGGAAACCAATGTGTGTGTGTGTGTGTGTGTTTGAGATGGACTACATTGCTGTCAGACCTGTGCAGAATCATTGATCTACAAAAATCACCTTCATCACTAATAACTAATCATTATGTGATGAAGAGGAGGGAATCTGCGCCTCGTCTTATTCAAACTGATCCCTTTGAAACAACAAGTCTGCACCAAAACACCAGGAGTTTTTCCTTCATAGCTTGTTGTCATTCTAAAACCCTGTTAAATACTTACGGCACGCAGAGTCCATGCAAATGATCATGGAACTTGTTAAATTAAAATGTTGTTTTCTCCTGAACATGTTTAGGCTTGCCATAACAATGGGGTTGAATACTTATTGACTGAAGACATTTCAACACATAAATAAATTAATTAATTTAATTTAATAAATTTGTAAAAATGTCAAAAAAACATTATGGAGTATTGTGTGATACAAAAATCTAAATTTAAATTCAAGCGGTATGAATACTTTTTGAAGGCACTAATTTATAAATAAATTGTCTTTGGCTAAAGGTAAACAACCAGCATGCATCAGTACACATTGCGTGAATCAGGTTTAAAACCGGTTTGAATTCCCAGCAAAGAGGGAGAAAAAAAAAAAAATCATAAAACAGCAATTTTATAATGATTCATCACCGTCCTGGGATTCAAGTTAATACACGTCGAGGAAATAACGAGGCTATACGCCGAGCTATTCAGGTCAGAACTGCTGAGAGCGTACGATTTAGTAAACCATGTCGGAACAGGACAGAACTACGGACTAGAAAACATGTCCGTGAGAGAGAGCAGTGACCGAGGACGGCGCTCATACCGGGTGAGATTCATTATTATTAAACTTGTATTTAACCACGGAAAACACATTTACAAAAGTGCCCTGGGGGAACACATAAAATACAATTATACACAATTTAAAACACTAAATTAAATAAATAGAAAATATTACATAAACAAATCAAACGCGTATCGATATAGATGTCTGTGAGACAACAGGTGAAAGGTCAAGTCCGGACAGGCAGACTACATACGACATGTAGAGGATTGTGAAACGGCATAGTGACAGGACTAGTTGAAGTGTACACAGTAGGTTTAGGTCCGGGGTTTAGTAGGTCAGGACAGACACAGAGAATGTCATGGGAGAATCTACAGGTGGTTGGGGAGAACCAGTCATACGGAGAGATGGGAGAAGAGACCGGGCGCTGGGACCCCCCCGAAGCGCTGGGACCCCCCGGAAGAGACCGGGCGCTGGGACCCCCCGGAAGAGACCGGGCGCTGGGACCCCCCGGAAGAGACCGGGCGCTGGGACCCCCCGAAGAGACCGGGCGCTGGGACCCCCCGAAGAGACCGGGCGCTGGGACCCCCCGAAGAGACCGGGCGCTGGGACCCCCCGAAGAGACCGGGCGCTGGGACCCCCGAAGAGACCGGGCGCTGGGACTCCGAAGAGACCGGGCGCTGGGACCCTCCGAAGAGACCGGGCGCTGGGACCCCCCGGAAGAGACCGGGCGCTGGGACCCCCCCGAAGAGACCGGGCGCTGGGACCCCCCCGAAGAGACCGGGCGCTGGGACCCCCCCGAAGAGACCGGGCGCTGGGACCCCCCCGAAGAGACCGGGCGCTGGGACCCCCCCGAAGAGACCGGGCGCTGGGACCCCCCCGAAGAGACCGGGCGCTGGGACCCCCCCGAAGAGACCGGGCGCTGGGACCCCCCCGAAGAGACCGGGCGCTGGGACCCCCCCGAAGAGACCGGGCGCTGGGACCCCCCGAAGAGACCGGGCGCTGGGACCCCCCGAAGAGACCGGGCGCTGGGACCCCCCGGAAGAGACCGGGCGCTGGGACCCCCAGGAAGAGACCGGGCGCTGGGACCCCCCGGAAGAGACCGGGCGCTGGGACCCCCGAAGAGACCGGGCGCTGGGACCCCCCGAAGAGACCGGGCGCTGGGACCCCCCGAAGAGACCGGGCGCTGGGACCCCCGAAGAGACCGGGCGCTGGGACCCCCGAAGAGACCGGGCGCTGGGACTCCGAAGAGACCGGGCGCTGGGACTCCGAAGAGACCGGGCGCTGGGACTCCGAAGAGACCGGGCGCTGGGACCCCCCGAAGAGACCGGGCGCTGGGACCCCCCGAAGAGACCGGGCGCTGGGACCCCCGAAGAGACCGGGCGCTGGGACCCCCGAAGAGACCGGGCGCTGGGACCCCCGAAGAGACCGGGCGCTGGGACCCCCGAAGAGACCGGGCGCTGGGACCCCCGAAGAGACCGGGCGCTGGGACCCCCGAAGAGAGAGGAACAATTGGACAAGGCCTGTATCTACAGGTCAGCAGTTTCATACAGCCGGCTCAGATCTCTGGGTCAGGAGCACACACACACACACCCACCCACCCCCACCCACGAGTTTCTCCACTTCAAGAGCTTACTCCCCTTTGTAGCATCCAACACCTACTTGCCTCAGAGATGCTGTGACAGTGTGACATCAAAGCATCTCCCAGAAGGCATCTCTCACAGCATCTCCCAGAAGGCATCTATCACAGCATCTCCCAGAAGGCATCTATCACAGCATCTCTCAGAGGCATCTCTCACAGCATCTCCCACAGCATCTCCCACAGCATCTCAGAGGCATCTCCCACAGCATCTCCCACAGCATCTCCCAAAGCATGGATGCTGAAGGTAAACTATGACTGTAGCATACAACCACACAGGAAATACATCCTACCAAAGTGTCTCTCTCTCTTAACTTTCTCTTGCCTCATCCTGTTCACTCTGCAACTAAAAAAAGGTACACTAATTCACACGTTAAACTCTCATGACTGTCTCTTCTCGTGACTTCATCTAAAAAAAACGCCTCCTCTCCAGCTAAACAAACACCTCCAGGTTCTCATGCGTCTCCCTCCACTGTCTCGCAGGTCTCCGTTCAGGTTCTCATGCGTCTCCCTCCACTGTCTCGCAGGTCTCTGTTCAGGTTCTCATGCGTCTCCCTCCACTGTCTCGCAGGTCTCCGTTCAGGTTCTCATGCGTCTCCCTCCACTGTCTCGCAGGTCTCCGTTCAGGTTCTCATGCGTCTCCCTCCACTGTCTCGCAGGTCTCTGTTCAGGTTCTCATGCGTCTCCCTCCACTGTCTCGCAGGTCTCTGTTCAGGTTCTCATGCGTCTCCCTCCACTGTCTCGCAGGTCTCCGTTCAGGTTCTCATGCGTCTCCCTCCACTGTCTCGCAGGTCTCTGTTCAGGTTCTCATGCGTCTCCCTCCACTGTCTCGCAGGTCTCTGTTCAGGTTCTCATGCGTCTCCCTCCACTGTCTCGCAGGTCTCTGTTCAGGTTCTCATGCGTCTCCCTCCACTGTCTCGCAGGTCTCCGTTCAGGTTCTCATGCGTCTCCCTCCACTGTCTCGCAGGTCTCCGTTCAGGTTCTCATGCGTCTCCCTCCACTGTCTCGCAGGTCTCCGTTCAGGTTCTCATGCGTCTCCCTCCACTGTCTCGCAGGTCTCCGTTCAGGTTCTCATGCGTCTCCCTCCACTGTCTCGCAGGTCTCCGTTCAGGTTCTCATGCGTCTCCCTCCACTGTCTCGCAGGTCTCTGTTCAGGTTCTCATGCGTCTCCCTCCACTGTCTCGCAGGTCTCCGTTCAGTCCGACGGTCATTTGTCTGATCTGACACCAGTTACCGGTCAACAGCTCAATAGCTACAGGAACATCAAGATTACAGATGTATTGTCCTACATTAAGTAGTGCACCCTATCCCCTATGGGCCCTGGTCTAAAGTAGTGCACCCTATCCCCTATGGGCCCTGGTCTAAAGGAGTGCACCCTATTCCCTATGGGCCCTGGTCTAAAGTAGTGCACCCTATCCCCTATGGGCCCTGGTCTAAAGTAGTGCACCCTATCCCCTATGGGCCCTGGTCTAAAGGAGTGCACCCTATTCCCTATGGGCCCTGGTCTAAAGTAGTGCACCCTATCCCCTATGGGCCCTGGTCTAAAGGAGTGCACCCTATTCCCTATAGACCCTGGTCTAAAGTAGTGCACCCTAATCCCTATGGGTCCTGGTCTAAAGTAGTGGACTACATAGGGACTAGGGTACCAATTGGGACAGTCCAGAATGAACCTGACTCACTACACAGCACAGCTCTCAACATGTTTACACAGCACACAACAGTCTTCCTAATCAGCACCGCCAGGCTCTCGTACCAAACAACTCTCTACCCGGGCGGCCGGATAACAGCGGAGGAAAAGATATTCAGTTGGCAGGATAAAGGAAACCCGTTGATTCTAACAAGGCTAATGTCTATTTGTCCTGCCAACAGATGTTGTAGAAAAGCACTCAGAACGGTGCCTATCGGTTCGTCTTCTCTAGGGTTCACGCTGGAAAGAGACAGCTTTCATTTCTCTCTCGTAAGTATCAGCGTCCCTGTGGCTGTCCGACCCCCACCCTACCTAGTACCTCACCAGTAGATGAAGAGGGTTTGGCATTACACCGTAGCAGCTTGAGGGGGGTTCATTACACCGTAGCAGCTTGGGGGGGGGGTCATTACACCGTAGCAGCTTGGGGGGGGGGTCATTACGCCGTAGCAGCTCGGGTGGGGGGGTCATTACGCCGTAGCAGCTCGGGTGGGGGGTGAGGTCATTACACCGTAGCAGCTTGGGGGGGGTGAGGTCATTACACCGTAGCAGCTTGGGGGGGGGGGGGGGGGTCATTACACCGTAGCAGCTTGGGGGGGGTCATTACACCGTAGCAGCTTGGGGGGGGGGGGTCATTACACCATAGCAGCTTGGGGGGGTCATTACACCATAGCAGCTTGGGGGGGGGGGGTCAGTATGCCGTAGCAGCTTAGGGGGGGGGGGGTCATTACACCGTAGCAGCTTAGGGGGGGGGTCATTACACCGTAGCAGCTTGGGGGGGGGGGGGGGGTCATTACACCGTAGAAGCTTAGGGGGGGGGTCAATACACCGTAGCAGCTTGGGGGGGGGGGGGGTCATTACACCGTAGCAGCTTGGGGGGGGGGTCATTACACCGTAGCAGCTTGGGGGGGAGGTCATTACACCGTAGCAGCTTAGGGGGGGGGGGTCATTACACCGTAGCAGCTTGGGGGGGGGGTCATTACACCGTAGCAGCTTGGGGGGGGGGGGGGTCATTACACCGTAGCAGCTTGGGGGGGGGGTCATTACACCGTTGCAGCTTGGGGGGGGGTCATTACACCGTAGCAGCTCTCACTCGCACCCGTCGTTCTCACACCCTCCCCCCCACTCCCACCTGTCCCCCCCCCCCCACTATCACCTGTCCCCCCCCCCCCCCCACTATCACCTGTCCCCCCCCCCCCCCACACTCTCACCTGTCCCCTCCCCCCCCCCCCACTCTCACCTGTTTAGTTTTTTAAACAACGTAAATTGTGTTGTGACAGAGGCTTGTTTAAAAGACAAGACGTAGTAAAACAGCAGCCAACAGTTTATATTCGTGTTGAAACGCTTTCATCTCAGGCCTTGTTTAAACATAGAACGTGTTCCGCGAGGTGTTCTGACATTTACTATCTATTACGCTCAACATGGAAAAGCATTTGAGGTCCGTCCCAAACGGCACCCTATTCCCTACACAGCGCACTACGTTTGACTGGAGCCCTATGGAGCCTAAACGGATCCTGGTCAAATGTAGTGCACTGTGTAGGGAATAGGGCGCCATTCGGGACGGTCACTTGGTCAGTACTACTGTAGAGAGAGAGAGATACACCATACGTTGTCTCAGTCCCTCTCTCACACACACACACACACACACACACACACACGCACACACACACACACACACACAGGGTTATCAGCTAAGAGCGTATAACAGCATGTCTACAGCTGCCAGGTTTCCTTTCCCAGGCGACAGCCTGACTCCAAACTAACTCTCTGAACTGTAGTTGGGACTGGCCGTAAACACAAAGACAGATACTCCAGAGGGCCCTGTGTCTCTCTCTCTCTTTTGGCCGTCCATCAGACAACATCGAGACACTGGTATCGTCCTGGCCCTAACAGACACACACTCACTGTCCAACAAAGCTGACAGGACATCTGATTAAAATCCATCTCTATCTGATCTGCCAGAACACCTGACTGAATTCATCCACACACACACACCATTGTATGAAACTTTCAAACATCAAACTGCTTTCCTAAAGCAGTTAGGTCCAAGCGCATTAAAACCTACACCACAGAACTACATTCCACTCAGCACCATAATCAATACAGCATTTCCCTCCTAGCACCATAATCAATACAGCATTTCCCTCCTAGCACTATAATCAATACAGCATTTCCCTCCTAGCACCATAATCAATACAGCATTTCCCTCCTAGCACCATAACCAATACAGGATCTCCCTCCTAGCACCATAATCAATACAGCATTCCACTCACCACCATAATCAATACAGGATCTCCCTCCTAGCACCATAACCAATACAGCATTTCCCTCCTAGCACCATAAAGCATTGAGACAGACAAGGGCCAACTAACACCTGTTGCTGACTGGCAGACTAACCAATGGACAGTAGACTAGGGGACGCCGACCCCTACGGTAGAACGCCGACCCCTACGGTAGGACGCCGACCCCTACGGTAGGACGCCGACCCCTACGGTAGGACGCCGACCCCTACGGTAGGACGCCGACCAGTAGGATCAATCAGGAAGGCACAGTGATGCCGAAACGTTAATACCAACATGTTTATATATATATATATATTGATTGATTCAGTAAACTATCAACCCCATCTACCTGAGTAGTCAAGATCTAGTTTCTGCTACCGGTACTCTAGTTGAACATAATACAACTCAAACTATGTCATGAAGAGAAGCGCTCTCTCACACACACGAAAACCACTTTCCCCCAATCTCTCTCTCACACACACACTTTCCCCCAATCTCTCACCACACACACACACAGAGAGAGGAAAACCACTTTCCCCCAATCTCTCTCTCACACACACACTTTCCCCCAATCTCTCACCACACACACACACAGAGAGAGGAAAACCACTTTCCCCCAATCTCTCTCTCTCTCACACACACACACATATCTCTCTCACACACACACTTTCACAGTTCAAAGCCTGGCAGGCAGCACCCTGACTGACAGAGAGTGAAAGGAAAACACACGACACCTTGGGTGTTTCTCAATATGCATACTATAGCACTCCGAGTCACTGGATGTTTCTCAATATGCATACTATCTCACTCCACACTCTCATGCTCCGAGAAGCCCTCACCCTACCGTATTACCTCACTCTGAGCACCACGCCCCCTACTGTATTACCTCACACCGAGCACCACTCCCCCTACTGTATTACCTCACGCCGAGCAGCACTCCCCCTACTGTATTACCTCACGCCGAGCAGCACTCCCCCTACTGTATTACCTCACGCCGAGCAGCACTCCCCCTACTGTATTACCTCACGCTGAGCAGCACTCCCCCTACTGTATTACCTCACGCTGAGCAGCACTCCCCCTACTGTATTACCTCACGCCGAGCAGCACTCCCCCTACTGTATTACCTCACGCCGAGCAGCACTCCCCCCTACTGTATTACCTCACGCTGAGCAGCACTCCCCCCTACTGTATTACCTCACGCTGAGCAGTACTCCCCTACTGTATTACCTCACGCTGAGCAGTACTCCCCTACTGTATTACCTCACCCTGAGCAGCACTCCCCCCTACTGTATTACCTCACGCTGAGCAGCACTCCCCCTACTGTATTACCTCACGCTGAGCAGCACTCCCCCTACTGTATTACCTCACGCTGAGCAGCACTCCCCCCTACTGTATTACCTCACGCTGAGCAGCACTCCCCATACTGTATTACCTCACGCTGAGCAGCACTCCCCATACTGTATTACCTCACGCTGAGCAGCACTCCCCCTACTGTATTACCTCACGCTGAGCAGCACTCCCCCCTACTGTATTACCTCACGCTGAGCAGCACTCCCCCTACTGTATTACCTCACGCTGAGCAGCACTCCCCCTACTGTATTACCTCACGCTGAGCAGCACTCCCCCTACTGTATTACCTCACGCTGAGCAGTACTCCCCTACTGTATTACCTCACGCTGAGCAGCACTCCCCCTACTGTATTACCTCACGCTGAGCAGCACTCCCCCCTACTGTATTACCTCACGCTGAGCAGTACTCCCCTACTGTATTACCTCACGCTGAGCAGCACTCCCCCTACTGTATTACCTCACGCTGAGCAGCACTCCCTCTACTGTATTACCTCACGCTGAGCAGCACTCCCCCTACTGTATTACCTCACCCTGAGCAGCACTCCCCCTACTGTATTACCTCACACTGAGCAGCACTCCCCCTACTGTATTACCTCACGCTGAGCAGCACTCCCCCTACTGTATTACCTCACGCCGAGCAGCACTCCCCCTACTGTATTACCTCACGCTGAGCAGCACTCCCCCCTACTGTATTACCTCACGCTGAGCAGTACTCCCCTACTGTATTACCTCACGCTGAGCAGCACTCCCCCTACTGTATTACCTCAGCACTCCCCCTACTGTATTACCTCACGCTGAGCAGCACTCCCCCCTACTGTATTACCTCACGCTGAGCAGTACTCCCCTACTGTATTACCTCACGCCGAGCAGCACTCCCCCTACTGTATTACCTCACGCTGAGCAGCACTCCCCCCTACTGTATTACCTCACGCTGAGCAGTACTCCCCTACTGTATTACCTCACGCTGAGCAGCACTCCCCCTACTGTATTACCTCAGCACTCCCCCTACTGTATTACCTCACGCTGAGCAGCACTCCCCCCTACTGTATTACCTCACGCTGAGCAGTACTCCCCTACTGTATTACCTCACGCCGAGCAGCACTCCCCCTACTGTATTACCTCACGCTGAGCAGCACTCCCCCTACTGTATTACCTCACACTGAGCAGCACTCCCCCCTACTGTATTACCTCACGCTGAGCAGTACTCCCCTACTGTATTACCTCACGCTGAGCAGCACTCCCCCCTACTGTATTACCTCACGCTGAGCAGTACTCCCCTACTGTATTACCTCACGCTGAGCAGCACTCCCCCTACTGTATTACCTCACGCTGAGCAGCACTCCCCCTACTGTATTACCTCACGCTGAGCAGCACTCCCCCCTACTGTATTACCTCACGCTGAGCAGCACTCCCCCTACTGTATTACCTCACGCTGAGCAGCACTCCCCCTACTGTATTACCTCACGCTGAGCAGCACTCCCCCCTACTGTATTACCTCACGCTGAGCAGCACTCCCCCTACTGTATTACCTCACGCTGAGCAGCACTCCCCCTACTGTATTACCTCACGCTGAGCAGCACTCCCCCTACTGTATTACCTCACGCTGAGCAGCACTCCCCCTACTGTATTACCTCACGCTGAGCAGCACTCCCCCTACTGTATTACCTCACGCTGAGCAGCACTCCCCCTACTGTATTACCTCACGCTGAGCAGCACTCCCCCTACTGTATTACCTCACGCCGAGCAGCACCCCCCCTACTGTATTACCTCACGCTGAGCAGCACTCCCCCTACTGTATTACCTCACGCTGAGCAGCACTCCCCCTACTGTATTACCTCACGCTGAGCAGCACTCCCCCTACTGTATTACCTCACGCTGAGCAGCACTCCCCCTACTGTATTACCTCACGCTGAGCAGCACTCCCCCTACTGTATTACCTCACGCTGAGCAGCACTCCCCCTACTGTATTACCTCACGCTGAGCAGCACTCCCCCTACTGTATTACCTCACGCTGAGCAGCACTCCCCCTACTGTATTACCTCACGCTGAGCAGCACTCCCCCTACTGTATTACCTCACGCTGAGCAGCACTCCCCCTACTGTATTACCTCACGCTGAGCAGCACTCCCCCCTACTGTATTACCTCACGCTGAGCAGCACTCCCCCCTACTGTATTACCTCACGCTGAGCAGCACTCCCCCTACTGTATTACCTCACGCTGAGCAGTGGATTAAATAAAAAATGTTCCTCATCATTCTACACATAAAACCCCACGAGGCAAAAGCGAAAACAGGTTTAGAAATGTTTGCTGATTCATAAAAAATAAAACAGAAGTACCTTATTTACTTAAGTATTCAGACCCTTTGCAAAACCATCTCTGCAGCACTCCACCAATCAGGCCTTTGTGGTAGAGTGGCCAGACGGAAGCCACTCCTCAGTAAAAGGCACATGAGAGCCCACTTGGAGTTTGCCAAAAGGCACCTAAAGGACTCTCAGATCATGAGAAACAAGATTCTCTGGTCTGATGAAACCAAGATTGAACTCTTTGGCCTGAATGCCAAGCGTCACATCAGGAGGAAACCTGGCACCATCCCTACGATGAAGCATGGTGGTGGCAGCATCATGCTGTGGGGACCTTTTTCAGCAGCAGGGACTAGGAGACTAGTTAGGATCAAGGAAAAGAAGAACAGAGCAAAGTACACAGAGATCATCGATGAAAACCTGCTCCAGAGCGCTCAGGACCTCAGACTGGGGCGAAGGTTCACCTTCCAAAAGGACAACAAGCCTAAATACACAGCCAAGACAACACAGGAGTGGCTTCGGGACAAGTCTCTGAATGTCCTTGAGTGGCCCAGCCAGAGCCCGGACTTGAACCCGATCGAACATCTCTAGATAGACCAGAAAATAGCGTCATACCCAAGAAGACGCGAGGCTGTAATCGCTGCCAAAAGGTGCTTCAACAAAGTACTGAGTAAAGGGTCTGAATACTTATGTTAATGTAATATTTAATGTAAAAAATGTTTTATAAAATTTGCAAAACTTTCTAAAAACCAGTTTTTGCTTTGTCATGGTGTTTTGTGTGTAGATTGATGAGGGAAAAAATGATTTAATCCATTTTACAATAAAGCTGTAACGTAACAAAATGTGGAAAAATACAAAGGGGTCTGAATACTTTCTGAAGACACTGTAGAGAGGAGCGAGGACGAGCATTACCTCGTTAAAGGAAGAGAGGGAGGTGAAACCATAAAGAACATGGTTCTCTGTTTCGCTGGAGTAATTAACTGGCACACGAGAGGAGCATGTATAAAGCAAATGCGGCATTACTCCTGGTCTCACACAGCGCCGAGCCTCCTGGAGCGGCCAGGGCCGCCGAGCCTCCTGTAGCAGCCAGGACCAGGGTCGCCGAGCCTCATGTAGCAGCCAGGACCAGGGTCGCCGAGCCTCATGTAGCGGCCAGGACCAGGGCCGCCGAGCCTCCTGTAGCGGCCAGGACCAGGGTCGCCGAGCCTCCTGTAGCGGCCAGGGCCAGGGCCGCCGAGTCTCCTGTAGCGGCCAGGGCCAGGGTCGCCGAGTCTCCTGGAGCGGCCAGGGCCAGGGCCGCCGAGCCTCCTGGAGCGGCCAGGGCCAGGGCCGCCGAGCCTCCTGTAGCGGCCAGGGCCAGGGCCGCCGAGCCTCCTGTAGCGGCCAGGGCCGCCGAGCCTCCTGTAGCGGCCAGGGCCGCCGAGCCTCCTGTAGCGGCCAGGGCCAGGGCCGCCGAGCCTCCTGTAGCGGCCAGGGCCAGGGTCGCCGAGCCTCCTGTAGCGGCCAGGGCCAGGGTCGCCGAGCCTCCTGGAGCGGCCAGGGCCACCGAGCCTCCTGGAGCGGCCAGGGCCAGGGTCACCGAGCCTCCTGGAGCAGACAGGACCAGGGTCACCGAGCCTCCTGTAGCAGACAGGACCAGGGTCACCGAGCCTCCTGTAGCAGCCAGGACCAGGGTCACCGAGCCTCCTGTAGCAGACAGGACCAGGGTCACCGAGCCTCCTGAAGCAGACAGGACCAGGGTCACCGAGCCTCCTGTAGCAGACAGGACCAGGGTCACCGAGCCTCCTGTAGCAGACAGGACCAGGGTCACCGAGCCTCCTGTAGCAGCCAGGACCAGGGTCACCGAGCCTCCTGTAGCAGCCAGGACCAGGGTCACCGAGCCTCCTGTAGCAGCCAGGACCAGGGTCACCGAGCCTCCTGAAGCAGCCAGGACCAGGACCACCGAGCCTCATGTAGCAGCCAGGGCCACCGAGCCTCCTGTAGCAGCCAGGGCCACCGAGCCTCCTGTAGCAGCCAGGGCCACCGAGCCTCCTGTAGCAGCCAGGGCCACCGAGCCTCCTGTAGCAGCCAGGGTCACCGAGCCTCCTGTAGCAGCCAGGGCCACCGAGCCTCCTGTAGCAGCCAGGGCCACCGAGCCTCCTGTAGCAGCCAGGGCCACCGAGCCTCCTGTAGCAGCCAGGACCAGGGCCACCGAGCCTCCTGTAGCAGCCAGGACCAGGGCCACCGAGCCTCTTGTAGCAGCCAGGACCAGGGCCACCGAGCCTCTTGTAGCAGCCAGGACCAGGGCCACCGAGCCTCTTGTAGCAGCCAGGACCACCGAGCCTCCTGTAGCAGCCAGGGTCACTGAGCCTCCTGTAGCAGCCAGGGCCGCCGAGTCTCCTGTAGCGGCCAGGGCCAGGGCCGCCGAGCCTCCTGTAGCGGCCAGGGCCAGGGCCGCCGAGCCTCCTGTAGCGGCCAGGGCCAGGGCCGCCGAGCCTCCTGTAGCGGCCAGGGCCAGGGTCGCCGAGCCTCCTGGAGCGGCCAGGGCCGCCGAGCCTCCTGGAGCGGCCAGGGCCACCGAGCCTCCTGGAGCGGCCAGGGCCACCGAGCCTCCTGGAGCGGCCAGGGCCACCGAGCCTCCTGGAGCAGACAGGACCAGGGTCACCGAGCCTCCTGGAGCAGACAGGACCAGGGTCACCGAGCCTCCTGTAGCAGACAGGACCAGGGTCACCGAGCCTCCTGTAGCAGACAGGACCAGGGTCACCGAGCCTCCTGTAGCAGACAGGACCAGGGTCACCGAGTCTCCTGTAGCAGACAGGACCAGGGTCACCGAGCCTCCTGTAGCAGCCAGGACCAGGGTCACCGAGCCTCCTGTAGCAGCCAGGACCAGGGTCACCGAGCCTCCTGTAGCAGCCAGGACCAGGGCCACCGAGCCTCCTGTAGCAGCCAGGACCAGGGCCACCGAGCCTCCTGTAGCAGCCAGGACCAGGGTCACCGAGCCTCCTGTAGCAGCCAGGACCAGGGTCACCGAGCCTCCTGTAGCAGCCAGGACCAGGGCCACCGAGCCTCCTGTAGCAGCCAGGACCAGGGCCACCGAGCCTCCTGTAGCAGCCAGGGCCACCGAGCCTCCTGTAGCAGCCAGGACCACCGAGCCTCCTGTAGCAGCCAGGACCACCGAGCCTCCTGTAGCAGCCAGGGCCACCGAGCCTCCTGTAGCAGCCAGGACCACCGAGCCTCCTGTAGCAGCCAGGACCACCGAGCCTCCTGTAGCAGCCAGGACCACCGAGCCTCCTGTAGCAGCCAGGGCCACCGAGCCTCCTGTAGCAGCCAGGACCAGGGCCACCGAGCCTCCTGTAGCAGCCAGGACCAGGGCCACCGAGCCTCCTGTAGCAGCCAGGACCAGGGCCACCGAGCCTCTTGTAGCAGCCAGGACCAGGACCACCGAGCCTCTTGTAGCAGCCAGGACCAGGGCCACCGAGCCTCCTGTAGCAGCCAGGGTCACTGAGCCTCCTGTAGCAGCCAGGGCCGCCGAGTCTCCTGTAGCGGCCAGGGCCAGGGCCGCCGAGCCTCCTGTAGCGGCCAGGGCCAGGGCCGCCGAGCCTCCTGTAGCGGCCAGGGCCGCCGAGCCTCCTGTAGCGGCCAGGGCCAGGGTCGCCGAGCCTCCTGGAGCGGCCAGGGCCACCGAGCCTCCTGGAGCGGCCAGGGCCACCGAGCCTCCTGGAGCGGCCAGGGCCACCGAGCCTCCTGGAGCGGCCAGGGCCAGGGTCACCGAGCCTCCTGGAGCAGACAGGACCAGGGTCACCGAGCCTCCTGGAGCAGACAGGACCAGGGTCACCGAGCCTCCTGGAGCAGACAGGACCAGGGTCACCGAGCCTCCTGTAGCAGACAGGACCAGGGTCACCGAGCCTCCTGTAGCAGACAGGACCAGGGTCACCGAGTCTCCTGTAGCAGACAGGACCAGGGTCACCGAGCCTCCTGTAGCAGCCAGGACCAGGGTCACCGAGCCTCCTGTAGCAGCCAGGACCAGGGTCACCGAGCCTCCTGTAGCAGCCAGGACCAGGGCCACCGAGCCTCCTGTAGCAGCCAGGACCACCGAGCCTCCTGTAGCAGCCAGGACCACCGAGCCTCCTGTAGCAGCCAGGACCACCGAGCCTCCTGTAGCAGCCAGGGCCACCGAGCCTCCTGTAGCAGCCAGGGCCACCGAGCCTCCTGTAGCAGCCAGGGCCACCGAGCCTCCTGTAGCAGCCAGGGCCACCGAGCCTCCTGTAGCAGCCAGGGCCACCGAGCCTCCTGTAGCAGCCAGGGCCACCGAGCCTCTTGTAGCAGCCAGGGCCACCGAGCCTCCTGTAGCAGCCAGGGCCACCGAGCCTCCTGTAGCAGCCAGGGTCACCGAGCCTCCTGTAGCAGCCAGGACCAGGGCCACCGAGCCTCCTGTAGCAGCCAGGACCAGGGTCACCGAGCCTCCTGTAGCAGCCAGGGCCACCGAGCCTCCTGTAGCAGCCAGGGCCACCGAGCCTCCTGTAGCAGCCAGGGCCACCGAGCCTCCTGTAGCAGCCAGGGCCACCGAGCCTCCTGTAGCAGCCAGGGCCACCGAGCCTCCTGTAGCAGCCAGGGCCACCGAGCCTCCTGTAGCAGCCAGGGCCACCGAGCCTCCTGTAGCAGCCAGGGCCACCGAGCCTCCTGTAGCAGCCAGGGCCACCGAGCCTCCTGTAGCAGCCAGGACCAGGGCCACCGAGCCTCCTGTAGCAGCCAGGACCAGGGCCACCGAGCCTCCTGTAGCAGCCAGGACCAGGGCCACCGAGCCTCTTGTAGCAGCCAGGACCAGGGCCACCGAGCCTCTTGTAGCAGCCAGGACCAGGGCCACCGAGCCTCTTGTAGCAGCCAGGACCAGGGCCACCGAGCCTCATGTAGCAGCCAGGGCCACCGAGCCTCCTGTAGCAGCCAGGGCCACCGAGCCTCCTGTAGCAGCCAGGACCACCGAGCCTCCTGTAGCAGCCAGGACCACCGAGCCTCATGTAGCAGCCAGGACCACCGAGCCTCCTGTAGCAGCCAGGGCCGCCGAGCCTCCTGTAGCAGCCAGGACCACCGAGCCTCATGTAGCAGCCAGGGCCGCCGAGCCTCCTGTAGCAGCCAGGGCCACCGAGCCTCCTGTAGCAGCCAGGGCCACCGGGCCTCCTGTAGCAGCCAGGGCCACCGGGCCTCCTGTAGCAGCCAGAACCATAAGCTAGGTTGGACAGAGACGAGGTCTAGGTGGACGGGACAGACACATATATCTCGCTTTCACTCCAATCGCACTCCCTCTCTGTGGAAAAATATAATTAATACATTTCATTAGGGTGGAATAGCTTGCTTGAAAAGTTTACAAACCTATTTATTTAGCTAGAGAAACTTTAAAATTGTTTCAGATCAATGAAGAAGCCCGTTGAGCAGGTTGTCCGTCTGAACTGGCTGTCGCGCTGACCCGTCTACCTGTTCCACTGATCTAGGCCTATCAGCGCAGCACGTGTGGATGGCTAGCCAGGGTCTCATTAAGTACAGCACATGTGGCTGGCTAGCCAGGGTCTCATTAAGTGCAGCACATGTGGATGGCTAGCAAGGGTCGAATTAAGTGCAGCAGTTGAGTGTTGGTGGCAGAGTTAAAGATTTGAAAAGCCTGAGCTCCAACCGAGCGTGGCGGAATTAGAAGGACACACACACAAAGGCCAAGGCCCAGCCAACAGTGAGGAACAAGAGGCCAGGCAGAACATCGCAGTGATCCACTTAGATAATGCAGAGTGAAGACCTGGGTTCAAAATCAAAAACTATCTATTCAAATCAAATGTATTTATAAAGCCCTTCGTACATCAGCTAATATCTCAAAGTGCTGTACAGAAACCCAGCCTAAAACCCCAAGCAGCAAGCAATGCAGGTGTAGAAGCACGGTGGCTAGGAAAAACTCCCTAGAAAAGGCCAAAACCTAGGAAGAAACCTAGAGAGGAACCAGGCTATGAGGGGTGGCCAGTCCTCTTCTGGCTGTGCCGGGTGGAGATTATAACAAAACATGGCCAAGATGTTCAAATGTTCATAAATGACCAGCATGGTCAAATAATAATAATCACTATTCTGTTGGTTCCACTGTGCCAACCAAATCGCAATTAAGCCCAACTACAAATAATTGAACCCAGGTTTGGTTCTCCCTTCATCCACCAGAACCAATCCATTTCTGAGAGGAACAAAGAGTTGATATGATAACTAACCTTGGTGATTGTCGCTGCTTACTGGAAGTACAAGCACACACTTGGGAGGAGGAGGAAGCCAGAGCTCAAAGAAAGACTGCCTCCATTCTCTTATAGCGACCTCTAGGCCTAACCAAATGGGTCAAAACCCTCCTCTGTTGTACTGTACAACGGCAACTAGGACACACACATCAAGACAGACATGCAACCCTGTCTGACCCCCATTGTTGACATTTCAGCTGTCATTGGAGCAGTGCTGAGATAAGTCCACCCATGTACATAAAAATGTTGACCTTTTTGTTACATTTTCCCATGTCCAGTTCATTCATACTTCTCATTTATTTATTTATTTATTATAATTAGAAAATGGTTTGTAACCAAAGCCAGGCCTAGTTAGTTTCCTGTAGCCAGATGTTCTAACTGTCAGGCTGCCAACATCTACAAACACGAGGAGTGGACAATAATACTAAGTAAATGAACATCTAAATTACAAAGGAGAACATTTAGAAAATTGTACTGTATTGGGAGAAAACCATTTGATTTAAATCCCTTTTTGACAACACCCCCTATTGATTTGAAACCTTCCATACATATTTGCCTCATGCTGGAAGTGATTTTAGGTCAAATGTGACTCATTACGTACTGGAAAAAATAACGGTTGAGAGTGATAGAATTTAAAAGCTTACAAACAAAACAGGGTTGTCAAACTGTTTTATAATTTCTGAGGGGAAAAGAAGGTCAGAGGTCGGGTGGTCCCTAAAACACATCGCGCCGAACGAGTCGGCAGAGGAAGAACTCTGTGTGGTCCTTAACAGGACGTGCACATGCTAATAGCCCAATGGCCTGTCTGTTTATACAACCCAGGAAGCCGCACGTTGTGGCGAGGGATAATGTAGTGGGCTGGGGAAGCATGTGGGGGGGGGATAATGTAGTCTGCTGGGGAAGCATGTGGGGGGATAATGTAGTGGGCTGGGGAAGCATGAGTGAGGGATAATGTAGTGGGCTGGGGAAGCATGTGTGAGGGATAATGTAGTGGGCTGGGGAAGCATGAGTGAAGGATAATGTAGTGGGCTGGGGAAGCATGAGCGAGGGGTAATGTAGTGGGCTGGGGAAGCATGAGCGAGGGGTAATGTAGTGGGCTGGGGAAGCATGTGGGGAGGGGTAATGTAGTGGGGAAGCATGAGGGAGGGGTAATGTAGTGTGCTGGGGAAGCATGTGGGGAGGGCTAATGTAGTGGGCTGGGGAAGCATGAGCGAGGGATAATGTAGTGGGCTGGGGAAGCATGTGGCGAGGGATAATGTAGTGGGCTGGGGAAGCATGTGGGGGGAGGGGTAATGTAGTGGGCTGGGGAAGCATGAGGGGAGGGATAATGTAGTGGGCTGGGGAAGCATGAGCGAGGGGTAATGTAGTGGGCTGGGGAAGCATGAGGGGAGGGATAATGTAGTGGGCTGGAGAAGCATGTGGGGAGGGGTAATGTAGTGGGCTGGGGAAGCATGTGGCGAGGGATAATGTAGTGGGCTGGGGAAGCATGTGGGGAGGGATAATGTAGTGGGCTGGGGAAGCATGAGCGAGGGGTAATGTAGTGGGCTGGGGAAGCATGAGGGAGGGATAATGTAGTGGGCTGGGGAAGCATGAGCGGGGGATAATGTAGTGGGCTGGGGAAGCATGAGCGGGGGATAATGTAGTGGGCTGGGGAAGCATGAGCGGGGGATAATGTAGTGGGCTGGGGAAGCATGAGTGGGGGATAATGTAGTGGGCTGGGGAAGCATGAGCGGGGGATAATGTAGTGGGCTGGGGAAGCATGAGCAGCACACGGGGATGTGTGAAACGTACTCGCCGACTGGTAAGACGCTTTTAGAGGGCTGTCACGTGTGCTAGTGCCTCGGTGTGAGCCGAATCAGGAGGAAATCCTACTTGCTAAGCAAGCAGCGTGACGTACGTTACACATAGAAACCACGGAAACCATGCTGTTCTGTCCTCTAGCTGTCCTTTTAGCCCCTCACATCCACGCTGCGGGAGCCTCTGGATCCTACACCTCACATCCACGCTGCGGGAGCCCCTGGATCCTACACCTCACATCAACGCTGTGGGAGCCCCTGGATCCTACACCTCACGTCCACGCTGTGGGAGCCCCTGGATCCTACACCTCACATCAACGCTGTGGGAGCCCCTGGATCCTACACCTCACATCAACGCTGTGGGAGCCCCTGGATCCTACACCTCACATCACCGCTGTGGGAGCCCCTGGATCCTACACCTCACATCCACGCTGTGGGGGCCCCTGGATCCTACACCTCACATCCACGCTGTGGGGGCCCCTGGATCCTACACCTCACGTCCACGCTGTGGGAGCCCCTGGATCCTACACCTCACATCAACGCTGCGGGAGCCCCTGGATCCTACACCTCACATCAACACTGTCCTATTTCACAACATGGCATTTTATTACTCTTCTGTGGTGAGATCAAAGAGTCCCGTAGTCTGAAAAGTGCTCCACCTCAAAATATCCATCCCCATGTCAGACAGGCTTTGTTTTAATAGTTTACATATTTATTACGTAGCCTGCCTTAGAAAAGTAAACCCCATTTGAAGTGAGACAGTAACCTAGACAGTTGAAGAACCCCACGAGTTGGAACCACATCTGCCGATGTGTTATCTGATACAGATTAATGATTTAAATGTGTTTTGGTCACGCGGTTTTGTGTTTGCTACGCCCACAATAAACCACATTTCCGATCATAATAAAACTAGACACATTACATAATGGAGTAGAGTTGTGACATGTTGTTTTATTTTTTTTTTAATTCAATTATGCAAATGTCACACCTGTGGCCAGTGAATTATTTAAATGAGAAAGCCTTGGATGTCTCCACAACGCAAAAAGGGAAGGTCAAACATTAATGTTGACAATATGCAACATTCATTCACTATTTATTATGTGTTCTAGACAAGTGGTTGATGAGCAGTAAAATGGTAAAGAATACAACAGTGCTAAGGTTATGGTGACCTAGACCAATCACAGACTACCTAGACCATTCACAGACTACCTAGACCAATCACAGACTACCTAGACCAATCACAGACTACCTTCAGAGACCATTCACAGACTACCTTCAGAGACCATTCACAGACTACCTTCAGAGACCATTCACAGACTACCTTCAGAGACCATTCACAGACTACCTTCAGAGACCATTCACAGACTACCTAGCCCAATCACAGACCACCTTCAGAGACCATTCACAGACTACCTAGACCATTCACAGACCACCTTCAGATCCCATTGACCACCTAGCCCATTCAAGGGCTAAATACCGCTGGCTCTAAACGTTAAAACGCACCGCTGGCTCTAAACGTTAAAACGCACCGCTGGCTCTAAACGTTAAAACGCACCGCTGGCTCTAAACGTTAAAACGCATCGCTGGCTCTAAACGTTAAAACGCATCGCTGGCTCTAAACGTTAAAACGCACCGCTGGCTCTAAACGTTAAAACGCACCGCTGGCTCTAAACGTTAAAACGCACCGCTGGCTCTAAACGTTAAAACGCACCGCTGGCTCTAAACGTTAAAACGCACCGCTGGCTCTAAACGTTAAAACGCACCGCTGGCTCTAAACGTTAAAACGCACCGCTGGCTCTAAACGTTAAAACGCACCGCTGGCTCTAAACGTTAAAACGCACCGCTGGCTCTAAACGTTAAAACGCACCGCTGGCTCTAAACGTTAAAACGCATCGCTGGCTCTAAACGTTAAAACGCATCGCTGGCTCTAAACGTTAAAACGCATCGCTGGCTCTAAACGTTAAAACGCATCGCTGGCTCTAAACGTTAAAACGCATCGCTGGCTCTAAACGTTAAAACGCATCGCTTAGGAAACATAAGGAACTTATCTTTCATATCACGAGAAATAAAAATGGGTTAAAATTACTACACACCTTTATAGGGTTATTAAAAGGTTCCCACAGCCATATCTCCATGTTACAGAATCTGGCCACCTTTATAGGGTTATTAAAAGGTTCCCACAGCCATATCTCCATGTTACAGAATCTGGCCACCTTTATAGGGTTATTAAAAGGTTCCCACAGCCATATCTCCATGTTACAGAATCTGGCCACCTTTATAGGGTTATTAAAAGGTTCCCACAGCCATATCTCCATGTTACAGAATCTGGCCACCTTTATAGGGTTATTAAAAGGTTCCCACAGCCATATCTCCATGTTACAGAATCTGGCCACCTTTATAGGGTTATTAAAAGGTTCCCACAGCCATATCTCCATGTTACAGAATCTGGCCACCTTTATAGGGTTATTAAAAGGTTCCCACAGCCATATCTCCATGTTACAGAATCTGGCCACCTTTATAGGGTTATTAAAAGGTTCCCACAGTCATATCTCCATGTTACAGAATCTGGCCACCTTTATAGGGTTATTAAAAGGTTCCCACAGCCATATCTCCATGTTACAGAATCTGACCACCTTTATAGGGTTATTAAAAGGTTCCCACAGCCATATCTCCATGTTACAGAATCTGGCCACCTTTATAGGGTTATTAAAAGGTTCCCACAGCCATATCTCCATGTTACAGAATCTGGCCACCTTTATAGGGTTATTAAAAGGTTCCCACAGCCATATCTCCATGTTACAGAATCTGGCCACCTTTATAGGGTTATTAAAAGGTTCCCACAGCCATATCTCCATGTTACAGAATCTGGCCACCTTTATAGGGTTATTAAAAGGTTCCCACAGCCATATCTCCATGTTACAGAATCTGGCCACCTTTATAGGGTTATTAAAAGGTTCCCACAGCCATATCTCCATGTTACAGAATCTGGCCACCTTTATAGGGTTATTAAAAGGTTCCCACAGTCATATCTCCATGTTACAGAATCTGGCCACCTTTATAGGGTTATTAAAAGGTTCCCACAGCCATATCTCCATGTTACAGAATCTGGCCACCTTTATAGGGTTATTAAAAGGTTCCCACAGCCATATCTCCATGTTACAGAATCTGGCCACCTTTATAGGGTTATTAAAAGGTTCCCACAGTCATATCTCCATGTTACAGCGTTTGTTTACGGAAGACAGACGTAAGAAAGCTGGGTCTCCGATAGGGAAGTTCGGCTCGTTTTACTGACCCTGTTGTTTTCAACTAGTTAATGAACAAATCTTTTGATTAATTTAGTTCATTTGAGTCAGTAAGGCCAGAGTATACAGGACCCCTACCAGTGTTGCAGTCCTCCGGTCTCGAGACCACATATTGGTCTGGTCTCGGTGTTGGATACAATTTTACTCGGTCCTGATTCGGTCTCGGACAGCGAGGACTCGTCATTTCTTCCACAGACCAGCGGAGTACAAAGCTAGTTTATCAACTCCCATTCAGGCATCCCATAAAACCACTTCACCCAGGCCAAATAACTCACACTGCTTTCATGACACAGTCATATCGTATGTTACGGCCTGTTTAAACCTAGGCTTCCTACTTCAGGGGAGAGTGAGGGGAATTGTTTGAAAGTTGTTCTCACTAGGCTATTAGTAATGCGAGACCGAGGGAAGTTGGAACATAGTCTTTTTATATATAAACATGTTTGGGGTTTGTGACTATTTGCCCTCGCAGTGAATGTGTTCACCATTCTGAATGACTCAAATAATTCATATGTTCTTCTGAAATATTAACAAAGAATTACTGGACATTTTAAAGTCTTATTTTTTTGTGGCGATTTGACAATTACAAACATGGTGTTTAATTTTACTCGCATTTTTTTTGTGGTATAAGTCTTGGAGTCCTCATCTCCCTCCCGGTCTCACTGGCCTTTCGGTCCTGGTCTTGACTCGGTCTCGCTTTAGGTGGTCTCGAACACAACACTGCCCTCTACCGGCGAACAATCAACTGAAAACTCGACAGTCATAATTCTACAAGCCTCTCGTTCACCATAAGTGGATCATTTGAGTTGTCATTTGTAACAGACTTGGAAAACTATGCTTTAAAAACAATGCACATTTGTTGATTGCTAGTCATACAAATAATATTATTTATTGGTGCATTTGAAACGAAGTAGTTGGCCGCAACCGGACTAGATTGTTAACGATTCTTGGCGGAATGAATTGTTTGACTGCCGTGAGGGTGATAAGCACAATATCGTTCGCAAACTGCAGCAACCCAAACGATTCGTGCTCGTTCGTTGAGCAGTTAAAAAAAAAAAAAATCTGTGTCCATTACAACATCAATAATTAATTGCATTCATTATTGATTCTCAATTATCAGTTGTAAAACATGTATCTTTCCTTCTCTACGCTTCCTGCACCGTGATCTGTTGCCTGCGCGCATGTATGACTGACAGTGTCGGTCGGAGAGCACGAGTCACCGGAGGAGCGCAGTATTAATCCACATTCATTACGGCCAGCGGGTCAAACTAACGACTACAACGAACGAGTCATTTAGAAAAACAAATCATGACTCTTGAAAATCAGTAAAAAAATAAATTTAAAAAATCGTTCAAAAATAATAAATCGTTCGCGAACTGCAGGTGCTGGGTTTAAACAGAAAGAGTTCCAGTACCCACTTAAACGCAGGCACTGTTTAGATTTAGGTGAAGGAACTCTGTAATAATCTAATATGATATAAAGAGGTGCTGGAACTCAAGCAGTAGAACATGTGAGGTTTTCGGTACTCAGGTCAAGTGAGCTCCTGCCCAAGTCAAGCACTGCACATCACAAAACCAACGTCACTGAAAAACACCGTCGGCTGCAACGGCGTTAAAAACCGGTAAAACAGTGTATATTTTATCTTTTGTGATATTATTTTGATGTGATATGAAAGTTCAGGGAGTTATGTTTCTAGAACCGGACTGCAGTTGAGACTTAATTCACGTTTAGATGGAGTATTTGGCTGTCGATGCTGCCATCGCCTCTACACAGTACATGTACGGTTATTCAACTATAATGAGTAACGTTAGGCTCCTTTATTCCATTATTAGGCTAGTGGCGACCATTGCAATCCTTGTCACTGATTTAATTTATTTCGGGGGACGAATACAATGATTATGGAAGCCTTTTCCCAGCCCAGCCTAATGATGTTAGCGCGCCGTGAGACGAGAGGTGTAGGTTATCAAGATGTCAACTTACCGGCCAGGCGAAACTGAACTGCAAAACAATCTTGGATCTTTCGTTCTTCGCCGAGTTCTTCAAAGAAAATGTATTCCCTCCAAGGACAGGGGTAGAACCGGACCCGAAGCTGCAAGGTCCCGCAGCCGAAACCCGCGACTGGTATTCCTTCAAACACACTTTAAAATACGTATCACACTCATCCATCCTGCATCTCCGATCCCCGGTGATCCGTGAGCCGTCACAACACAGCCCGCTAAGAAGCTCGCCGTTCAGGTTGTTCATCGATAAAATCTCCAACTCGAACTGACCCGTTCCCTCCGCCACCTGTTGGTAAAAGCAGAACGAAGAAACGGTGAAACCGCTGGAAATTGACAGAACGATCGGTTATGTAACGGCACAGCGCCTCTACAAAAGATGCAAACTAATTGAGCCATACAAGTTATGGAAAACAACTCAGACATACTAACAAATGTGAACTGGCAAAACTAAAATGGGATTGTTTCACTTGGGGAAAAGGTTTGCAGCCGATCAATACAGCCAGTTAAAACCCACACAACCATAGAACGTAGGGACTCCTAGCTAACTTGATCTGTTAACTAGCCTATTTAAAAAGTCGCCTACTGACGAATCAATGCGTCCAGAGAAGCTGTCTGAACATACAGTGATCCCTCGCCACTTCGCGGTTCACTTATCGCGGATTCGCTATTTCGCGGATTTTCATAATGCATTTTTTATTTTTTTTTGGTGCATTGTGCTCTGCATTCTGATTCGCTAAAAACTCACTCCCGCTTCTTGTATCAAAACATGCTACGAATTGTGCTATCATTTTGTCGTCTCGTGCAGTTATGTGTACGTACATAAAACAGCTTGGCAAATTTACATTAAGTTGGCCAGGAAGGAAGGAAGGACTAACGCTTGGTCGCTTAGCAACCATGGTGCGAATGGCCACTGAACTTAAGCGAGTAGCTGAGGAATGGGACCCTTTGATGAGCCGTTCATTACAGTTCTCCAACGTAATCGATGGTGGCATGTCGGTGTACAAGGATCTTTTTGCAAAGAAGAAAAAAGAGCGACAACAGCTGCCTATCACTATGCTCTTCTCCCGAACAAACACACCTGCACCGCGGGCTTCAGAAGAAGAGAACACTGCAGAGCGCAGTCAGGATGCAGCGGCCCAGTCTGAAGAGCAGTGAAACGGCCTACACGTGAGTCACTGTATTTGTATACATGTAATAGTTGCTAATTGTAAAAAAAAAAAGAAGTTTTCTATTTCGCGGATTTCACTTATCGCGGGTCATTTTCGGAACGTAACCCCCGCGATAAACGAGGGATTACTGTATTCCACAATGTGCAACTAAAGTAATCCACATACCTTTGCACAAAAGCACAACAATAAGGCATGTAAGCAAAAATCAGTAACTCCAACAACTGAGCCCCTTCTCAAAATCATGGCTCTGGTGTTGCCTTGCCGCTCCGCTTGGAAACTAGACGGTGTCTGGCCGAGTCACCGTACCAATGCACTCCTCCGATTTGAACATGCACAGAGGAGAGAACAAGACTTTGTCCAACAAGCCACAGCTTTGCAACACAGTGGAAAAATGCTTCCTTTTGCGTCCTTCGTATGTCCTTCGGCTCAAGTTCTTCTAGTTTGGTAGTTCGTATCGTTATATTCCGTTTTTTATCCACTTCTTCGCAGCGAAAAGTGTCTAGCTATACACCAGTCATGTGGGTTGCTGCACTATCTGTCCACGACTGAACGTAGTGTTTGGTAGGACTACAAAGCCAGTTCAACCAGGAGGGGGTAGGACGCTGACGGCCGTTATATATTCATGGGACAATGACAACTCCTCCTTGTTGAATATTGAGTAGGCCTGTAATCTACTTAACCTAATGTCGAGAAATTGCGTCAAAGGCTCTCTTCTATTTTCCCCTGAAAACGGGAACATCCGATTGGCTGGGACTCGGCAGAAGCTTTAGAGAATGCCAACATGTTGTCCTAAAAAAAAAGGAAATGAGTTACCTCTGGTTCGTTCAGCCATTCCTATGAATGAATGGGACAGAATCGGGTTTGGGGATAAACACAGAAAGTAAAGTGTGAGGTTAACACAAGTTTAGGAGATCTTATACGTTTTGTTCTATGAGATAATAGCAGTCAGTTAACATGACTTTTATGACTTATGAAGAATCTGTGTTATTTATGTGCTTTTTTTTGTATCGCATAAATGCTTAAAGATTAATCGAAAGTGACGTTGGCTGATGAATACTATCTCATAGGACAAAACGTGTAAGATCTCCTTAAGCCTGTGTTTACCGCAGACCTTACTGTCTGTGTTTGTCCCCCAAAAAACTACAAAAAACAGTATTCATTTCCCCATAGACTCTGTCAAAACGAACCATGACAGAGTGAGTGCCTACAAAAAGATGGCATTACTATTCCTCTCTATAATCTACCGTACTGCTATTCAAACCTAAGAGTTATGATTCTGCATGTTATTTTTGTTGTTGTTGTTGAGTTGAACAACTATTAGGAAAGGAAATAGAACATTTAGTCAATTAGTTGTAAATAAAAATAAAAACATTTTAAAAATCAAAATCAGCCTTAAAAAGTAGGTTAAAGTACATAATATCAATATTTTCCTTCCTGCATATTTAACAAGGTATGTGAAATATGGGCTTATCAAAATAGATGATAAATTAGTCCCATGAGTGAGTCTGGGAATTCAGATTAGGCAGAAAATAAACAGAGAAATTCCTTGTTTCTGGAACCATGATTTGTTCTTTATGATGTGGAACGCCGATAATGTCTGTGTCCCTAATGACACCCCATTCCCTACATAGTGCACTACTTTTCACCAGGTCGTATAAGGAAGAGGGAGCCATTTAGGATACAGCTAATGTCAAATCTAAATGTATTTGTTGTCACATGCTTTTGTAAACAACAGGTGCAAACTAACCGTGCAATCAATGCTTACTTACGGATCCTTTTCCAGCAATGCAGAGAGAAAGATAAAGATAGAAAATGAAATAAAAACATTGAAATAGTGACACAAGGAATAAATACACTGTAAATAACCAATAACAATAATGAGTCATCATAATAACATGGCTATATACAGGAAGTACCAGGTAATAACATGGTTATATACAGGAAGTACCAGGTAATAACATGGCTATATACAAGAAGTACCAGGTAATAACATGGCTATATACAGGAAGTACCAGGTAATAACATGGTTATATACAGGAAGTACCAGGTAATAACATGGCTATATACAGGGAGTACCAGGTAACAACATGGCTATATACAGGAAGTACCAGGTAATAACATGGCTATATACAGGATACCAGGTAATAACATGGCTATATACAGGATACCAGGTAATAACATGGCTATATACAGGGAGTACCAGGTAATAACATGGCTATATACAGGGAGTACCAGGTAATAACATGGCTATATACAGGGAGTACCAGGTAATAACATGGCTATATACAGGGAGTACCAGGTAATAACATGGCTATATACAGGGAGTACCAGGTAATAACATGGCTATATACAGGGAGTACCAGGTAATAACATGGCTATATACAGGGTGTACCAGGTAATAACATGGCTATATACAGGAAGTACCAGGTAATAACATGGCTATATACAGGATACCAGGTAATAACATGGCTATATACAGGGACTACCAGGTAATAACATGGCTATATACAGGGACTACCAGGTAATAACATGGCTATATACAGGGAGTACCAGGTAATAACATGGCTATATACAGGGACTACCAGGTAATAACATGGCTATATACAGGGAGTACCAGGTAATAACATGGCTATATACAGGGAGTACCAGGTAATAACATGGCTATATATAGGATATACAGTGTGTGGGTAGTGTCCAGTGTGTGGGTAGTGTCCAGTGTGTTGGGTAGTGTCCAGTGTGTTGGGTAGAGTCCAGTGTGTTGGGTAGAGTCCAGTGTGTGGGTAGAGTCCAGTATGTGGGTAGTGTCCAGTGTGTTGGGTAGAGTCCAGTGTGTGGGTAGAGTCCAGTGTGTGGGTAGTGTCCAGTGTGTTGGGTAGTGTCCAGTGTGTTGGGTAGTGTCCAGTGTGTGGGTAGAGTCCAGTGTGTGGGTAGAGTCCAGTGTGTGGGTAGAGTCCAGTGTGTGGGTAGAGTCCAGTGTGTGTGTAGAGTCCAGTGTGTGTGTAGAGTCCAGTGTGTTGGTAGAGTCCAGTGTGTTGGTAGAGTCCAGTGTGTTGGGTAGAGTCCAGTGTGTTGGCTAGAGTCCAGTGTGTGGGTAGTGTCCAGTGTGTTGGGTAGAGTCCAGTGTGTGGTTAGAGTCCAGTGTGTGGGTAGTGTCCAGTGTGTTGGGTAGAGTCCAGTGTGTTGGGTAGAGTCCAGTGTGTTGGGTAGAGTCCAGTGTGTTGGGTAGAGTCCAGTGTGTTGGGTAGAGTCCAGTGTGTTGGGTAGAGTCCAGTGTGTTGGTTAGAGTTCAGTGTGTTGGTTAGAGTCCAGTGTGTTGGGTAGAGTCCAGTGTGTGGGTAGAGTCCATGGACAGAGTCCAGTGTGTTGGTTAGAGTCCAGTGTGTTGGTTAGAGTCCAGTGTGTTGGTTAGAGTCCAGTGTGTTGGTTAGAGTCCAGTGTGTTGGTTAGAGTCCAGTGTGTTGGTTAGAGTCCAGTGTGTTGGTTAGAGTCCAGTGTGTTGGTTAGAGTCCAGTGTGTGGGTAGAGTCCAGTGTGTTGGGTAGAGTCCAGTGTGTTGGGTAGAGTCCAGTGTGTTGGTTAGAGTCCAGTGTGTTGGTTAGAGTCCAGTGTGTTGGTTAGAGTCCAGTGTGTTGGGTAGAGTCCAGTGTGTGGGTAGAGTCCAGTGTGTAGGTAGAGTCCAGTGTGTAGGTAGAGTGCAGTGTGTTGGGTAGAGTCCAGTGTGTTGGGTAGAGTCCAGTGTGTTGGGTAGAGTCCAGTGTGTTGGGTAGAGTCCAGTGTGTTGGGTAGAGTCCATGAACAGAGTCCAGTGTGTGGGTAGATTCCAGTGTGTAGGTAGAGTCCAGTGTGTAGGTAGAGTCCAGTGTGTAGGTAGAGTGCAGTGTGTTGGGTAGAGTCCAGTGTGTTGGGTAGAGTCCAGTGTGTTGGGTAGTGTCCAGTGTGTTGGGTAGAGTCCATGAACAGAGTCCAGTGTTTGGGTAGATTCCAGTGTTTGGGTAGATTCCAGTGTGTGGGTAGATTCCAGTGTGTGGGTAATGTCCAGTGTGTGGGTAGTGTCCAGTGTGTGGGTAGAGTCCATGGACAGAGTCCAGTGTGTTGGGTAGAGTCCATGGACAGATTCCAGTGTGTGGGTAGATTCCAGTGTTTGGGTAGATTCCAGTGTGTGGGTAATGTCCAGTGTGTAGGTACAGTCCATTGTGTAGGTAGAGTGCAGTGTGTTGGGTAGAGTCCAGTGTGTTGGGTAGAGTCCAGTGTGTAGGTAGAGTCCAGTGTGTTGGGTAGAGTCCAGTGTGTTGGGTAATGTCCAGTGTGTGGGTAGAGTCCAGTGTGTGGGTAGTGTCCAGTGTGTGGGTAGTGTCCAGTGTGTGGGTAGTGTCCAGTGTGTTGGGTAGAGTCCAGTGTGGTGGGTAGTGTCCAGTGTGTGGGTAGAGTCCAGTGTGTTGGGTAATGTCCAGTGTGTGGGTAGTGTTCAGTGTGTGGGTAGTGTCCAGTGTGTTGGGTAGAGTCCAGTGTGGTGGGTAGTGTCCAGTGTGTGGGTAGAGTCCAGTGTGTTGGGTAGAGTCCAGTGTGTTGGGTAGAGTCCAGTGTGTTGGGTAGAGTCCAGTGTTGGTTAGAGTCCAGTGTTTGGGTAGAGTCCAGTGTGTTGGTTAGAGTCCTGTGTTGGTTAGAGTCCAGTGTTTGGGTAGAGTCCAGTGTGTTGGTTAGAGTCCAGTGTGTTGGGTAGAGTCCAGTGTGTTGGGTAGAGTCCAGTGTGTTGGGTAGAGTCCAGTGTGTTGGGTAGAGTCCAGTGTGTAGGTAGAGTCCAGTGTGTAGGTAGAGTCCAGTGTGTTGGTTAGAGTCCAGTGTGTTGGTTAGAGTCCAGTGTGTTGGGTAGAGTCCAGTGTGTTGGGTAGAGTCCAGTGTGTGTGTAGAGTCCAGTGTGTGGGTAATGTCCAGTGTGTGGGTAGAGTCCAGTGTGTTGGGTAGAGTCCAGTGTGTTGGGTAATGTCCAGTGTGTTGGGTAGAGTCCAGTGTGTTGGGTAGAGTCCAGTGTGTTGGGTAGAGTCCAGTGTGTTGGGTAGTGTCCAGTGTGTTGGGTAGTGTCCAGTGTGTTGGTTAGAGTCCTGTGTTGGGTAGAGTCCAGTGTGTTGGGTAGAGTCCAGTGTGTGGGTAGAGTCCAGTGTGTGGGTAGAGTCCAGTGTGTTGGGTAGAGTCCAGTGTGTTGGGTAGAGTCCAGTGTGTTGGGTAGAGTCCAGTGTGTTGGATAGAGTCCAGTGTGTTGGTTAGAGTCCTGTGTTGGGTAGAGTCCAGTGTGTTGGGTAGAGTCCAGTGTGTTGGATAGAGTCCAGTGTGTTGGGTAGAGTCCAGTGTGTGGGTAGAGTCCAGTGTGTTGGGTAGAGTCCAGTGTGTGGGTAGAGTCCATGGACAGAGTCCAGTGTGTTGGGTAGAGTCCAGTGTGTCGGGTAGAGTCCAGTGTGTCGGTAGAGTCCAGTGTGTGGGTAGAGTCCATGGACAGAGTCCAGTGTGTGGGGTAGAGTCCAGTGTGTTGGGTAGAGTCCAGTGTGTTGGGTAGAGTCCAGTGTGTTGGGTAGAGTCCAGTGTGTTGGTAGAGTCCAGTGTGTTGGGTAGAGTCCAGTGTGTTGGGTAGAGTCCAGTGTGTTGGGTAGAGTCCAGTGTGTTGGGTAGAGTCCAGTGTGTTGGGTAGAGTCCAGTGTGTTGGGTAGAGTCCAGTGTGTTGGGTAGAGTCCAGTGTGTTGGGTAGAGTCCAGTGTGTTGGGTAGAGTCCAGTGTGTTGGGTAGAGTCCAGTGTGTTGGGTAGAGTCCAGTGTGTTGGGTAGAGTCCAGTGTGTGGGTAGAGTCCAGTGTGTCGGTAGAGTCCAGTGTGTGGGTAGAGTCCATGGACAGAGTCCAGTGTGTGGGTAGAGTCCAGTGTGTTGGGTAGAGTCCAGTGTGTTGGGTAGAGTCCAGTGTGTTGGATAGAGTCCAGTGTGTTGGGTAGAGTCCAGTGTGTTGGGTAGAGTCCAGTGTGTTGGGTAGAGTCCAGTGTGTGGGTAGAGTCCATGGACAGAGTCCAGTGTGTTGGGTAGAGTCCAGTGTGTCGGGTAGAGTCCAGTGTGTCGGTAGAGTCCAGTGTGTGGGTAGAGTCCATGGACAGAGTCCAGTGTGTGGGGTAGAGTCCAGTGTGTTGGGTAGAGTCCAGTGTGTTGGGTAGAGTCCAGTGTGTTGGTAGAGTCCAGTGTGTTGGTAGAGTCCAGTGTGTTGGGTAGAGTCCAGTGTGTTGGGTAGAGTCCAGTGTGTTGGGTAGAGTCCAGTGTGTTGGGTAGAGTCCAGTGTGTTGGGTAGAGTCCAGTGTGTTGGGTAGAGTCCAGTGTGTTGGGTAGAGTCCAGTGTGTTGGGTAGAGTCCAGTGTGTTGGGTAGAGTCCAGTGTGTTGGGTAGAGTCCAGTGTGTTGGGTAGAGTCCAGTGTGTTGGGTAGAGTCCAGTGTGTTGGGTAGAGTCCAGTGTGTTGGGTAGAGTCCAGTGTGTTGGGTAGAGTCCAGTGTGTTGGGTAGAGTCCAGTGTGTTGGGTAGAGTCCAGTGTGTTGGGTAGAGTCCAGTGTGTGGGTAGAGTCCAGTGTGTCGGTAGAGTCCAGTGTGTGGGTAGAGTCCATGGACAGAGTCCAGTGTGTGGGTAGAGTCCAGTGTGTTGGGTAGAGTCCAGTGTGTTGGGTAGAGTCCAGTGTGTTGGGTAGAGTCCAGTGTGTTGGGTAGAGTCCAGTGTGTTGGGTAGAGTCCAGTGTGTTGGGTAGAGTCCAGTGTGTTGGGTAGAGTCCAGTGTGTTGGGTAGAGTCCAGTGTGTTGGTAGAGTCCAGTGTGTTGGGTAATGTCCAGTGTGTGGGTAATGTCCCGTGTGTGGGTAGAGTCCAGTGTGTGGGTAGAGTCCATGGACAGAGTCCAGTGTGTTGGGTAGAGTCCAGTGTGTTGGGTAGAGTCCAGTGTGTTGGGTAGAGTCCAGTGTGTTGGGTAGAGTCCAGTGTGTTGGGTAGAGTCCAGTGTGTGGGTAGAGTCCAGTGTGTTGGGTAGAGTCCAGTGTGTTGGGTAGAGTCCAGTGTGTGGGTAGAGTCCAGTGTGTTGGGTAGAGTCCAGTGTGTGGGTAGAGTCCAGTGTGTTGGGTAGAGTCCAGTGTGTTGGGTAGAGTCCAGTGTGTTGGGTAATGTCCAGTGTGTGGGTAATGTCCAGTGGGTGGGTAGAGTCCAGTGGGTGGGTAGAGTCCAGTGTGTTGGGTAGTGTCCAGTGTGTTGGGTAGAGTCCAGTGTGTTGGGTAGAGTCCAGTGTGTGGGTAGATTCCAGTGTGTTGGGTAGATTCCAGTGTGTTGGGTAGATTCCAGTGTGTGGGTAATGTCCAGTTTGTGTGCACAGAGTCAGTGCAAGATAGTTAGTGCACTAAAGGGTCAATGCAGGTACTCCCGGTAACATTTGATTAGCTACCGTATTTAGCAGTTTTGCTTAACGGTCTTATGGCTTGGGGAGTAGAAGCTGTTCAGGGTCCTGTTGGTTCCACAGAGAACAGTCTATGACTTGGGTGGCTGGAGTCTTTGGCCCCGTCTGGTATAAAGGTCCTATATGGCAAGGAGCTCGGTCTGAGTGATGTACTGGGTCGTATTCACCACCCTCTGTAGCGCCTTCCGCCTGGTGCCTTGCAGTTGCCATACCAAGCGGTGACGTAGCCAGTCAAGGTGTGATGAATGGTGCAGTTGTAGAACCTTTTGAGGATCTGAGGGCGCCCCGCGCCAAATCTTTTCAGCCTCCTGAGAGGGAAGAGGCGCTGGCATGCCCTCTTCGCAACTGTGTGGGTGTGTGTGGACCATGTTCATTCTTAAGTGATGTGGACACAGAGGAACTTGAAGCTCTCGACCTGCTCCAATACAGCCCCATTGATGAGAATGTTAGGGTCCTCTTATCTTCTATAAAGTCTATAAAGTCCTTTTAGTCTCCTCTTATCTTCTATAAAGTCCTTTTAGTCTCCTCTTATCTTCTATAAAGTCCTTTTAGTCTCCTCTTATCTTCTATAAAGTCCTTTTAGTCTCCTCTTATCTTCTATAAAGTCCTTTTAGGCTCCTCTTATCTTCTATAAAGTCCTTTTAGGCTCCTCTTATCTTCTATAAAGTCCTTTTAGGCTCCTCTTATCTTCTATAAAGTCCTTTCAGGCTCCTCTTATCTTCTATAAAGTCCTTTTAGTCTCCTCTTATCTTCTATAAAGTCCTTTCAGGCTCCTCTTATCTTCTATAAAGTCCTTTTAGGCTCCTCTTATCTTCTATAAAGTCCTTTTAGGGTCCTCTTATCTTCTATAAAGTCCTTTTAGTCTCCTCTTATCTTCTATAAAGTCATTTCAGGCTCCTCTTATCTTCTATAAAGTCCTTTTAGGGTTCTCTTATCTTCTATAAAGTCCTTTTAGGCTCCTCTTATCTTCTATAAAGTCCTTTCAGGCTCCTCTTATCTTCTATAAAGTCCTTTTAGGCTCCTCTTATCTTCTATAAAGTCCTTTTAGGCTCCTCTTATCTTCTATAAAGTCCTTTTAGGCTCCTCTTATCTTCTATAAAGTATAGTCTAGCCAAGACAAGGTCATCTTTTCAGGAAGTCTGTAGAATATGAATAGAATGTAACATATTATCAATTTAGGTGCCAGCCGAACTCAATCACGCTGAAGCCTTTAGTGGGCATGTTAAAGAGGCATGTTAAAGGGGCATGTTAAAGAGGCATGTTAAAGTGGCATGTTAAAGTGGCATGTTAAAGTGGCATGTTAAAGAGGCATGTTAAAGAGGCATGTTTAAAGTGGCATGTTAAAGAGGCATGTTAAAGAGGCATGTTAAAGAGGCATGTTAAAGAGGCATGTTAAAGAGGCATGTTAAAGAGGCATGTTAAAGAGGCATGTTAACTCAATAAAGGGGTCTTGTTCTGTTTAGATTGACACATGGATGTATGGTTCTAAATAGGGTCTCCAAGGCTTCCTCCATTTCTCCATCTGTTGAACCAACACTACCATGATGTCATCATTGTCCACATAATAGTGGTTAGAGCGTTGGACTTATAACCGAAAGGTTGCAAGATCGAATCCCCTGAGCTGGCAAGGTTAAACAATCTGTCGTTCTGCCCCTGAACAAGGCACTTAACCCCACTGTTCCAAGGCCGTCATTGAAAATAAGAATTTGTTCTTAACTGACTTGCCTAGTTTAATAAAAGTAAAAAATAAAATATAATAAATACAAAATGAAGAGGGTCATTATGGAGTAATAGTGCGTACTGTAACTGCAGCCCTACCCGGGACTAGAAGACAATAGAATTAGAATGATTCACTGTCCTGATGGGTCTTTTCATCTCTCTTCAAGGCACTTCATTGATGAATTCCATAAATTCCTGTTAATGAGAGATTCTACACAACTTGTTACCCTGGCCCGATCAGTCTCTGGGTAAAAAGCATGGATGATAAACCAACAATACACAGTGGGGAGCCCTCCAGGACTACAGTCTAGTGGGATCAATATACAGTGGAGCCCTCCAGGACTACAGTCTAGTCTAGTGGGATCAATACACAGTGGATCCCTCCAGGACGACAGTCTAGTGTAGTGGGATCAATACACAGTGAAGCCCTCCAGGACTACAGTGTAGTGGGATCAATACACAGTGGAGCCCTCCAGGACTACAGTCTAGTGTAGTGGGATCAATACACAGTGAAGCCCTCCAGGACTACAGTGTAGTGGGATCAATACACAGTGAAGCCCTCCAGGACTACAGTCTAGTGGGATCAATACACAGTGGATCCCTCCAGGACTACAGTCTAGTGGGATCAATACACAGTGGAGCCCTCCAGGACTACAGTCTAGTGGGATCAATACACAGTGGATTCCTCCAGGACTACAGTCTAGTGGGATCAATACACAGTGGAGCCCTCCAGGACTACAGTCTAGTGGGATCAATATACAGTGGAGCCCTCCAGGACTACAGTCTAGTGGGATCAATACACAGTGGAGCCCTGCAGGACTACAGTCTAGTGGGATCAATACACAGTGGATCCCTCCAGGACTACAGTCTAGTGGGATCAATACACAGTGGAGCCCTCCAGGACTACAGTCTAGTGGGATCAATACACAGTGGATCCCTCCAGGACTACAGTCTAGTGTGATCAATACACAGGGGTTAGCCAATTTGGGAAGACTCCTAACAAATAGGAACATAGGCTTAATGATCAGTCACACATGACGGGGAACACCGGACCGAGTTAAATGTGATCAGGGGATCAGTAACCAGAGAAAGTTGAAACCCACAGAGTTAGAGGAAGCTGTGCTCAGTGCTCACACACAGATCAGCTTTGTAATCACTGATTTAGAGGGCCTTAGTACGACTGGGGAACCCCCATAGTTAGTCATTAGTGTAGACCAATTACACAGGTCAGTCACTAGATCAGGGAGGAGAGACGCACGTAATCAGTAACTAGGGTTTCACCATCACACTTTACGACCCGTTAGTTAGTTAGTTAGTTAGTTAGTTAGTTAGTTAGTTCTGAGGGTTGGCGTCATATGTGTTTTCAGTGGCATGAGGACTCTCTGTCTGATAAGCAGAGCTGACATTCTTACATTTTACATTGAAATCATTTAGCACACGTACTTGTCCAGAGCGACTTACAGGAGCAATTGGGGTTAAGTGCCTTGCTGAAGAGCACATCGGCAGATTTTTCACCTAGTCAGCTCGGGAATTCAAACCAGCAAACTTTCGGTAACTGGCCCAAGGCTGTGAATCTTCGGTAACTGGCCCAAGGCTGTGAATCTTTGGTAACTGGCCCAAGGCTGTGAATCTTCGGTAACTGGCCCAAGGCTGTTAACATTCGGTAACTGGCCCAAGGCTGTGAATCTTCGGTAACTGGCTCAAGGCTGTGAATCTTCGGTAACTGGCCCAAGGCTGTGAATCTTCGGTAACTGGCTCAAGGCTGTGAATCTTCGGTAACTGGCCCAAGGCTGTTAATCTTCGGTAACTGGCCCAATGCTGTGAATCTTCGGTAACTGGCTCAAGGCTGTGAATCTTCGGTAACTGGCCCAAGGCTGTGAATCTTCGGTAACTGGCTCAAGGCTATGAATCTTCGGTAACTGGCCCAAGGCTGTTAATCTTCGGTAACTGGCCCAAGGCTGTGAATCTTAGGTAACTGGCCCAAGGCTGTGAATCTTTGGTAACTGGCCCAAGGCTGTGAATCTTTGGTAACTGGCCCAAGGCTGTGAATCTTCGGTAACTGGCCCAAGGCTGTGAATCTTTGGTAACTGGCCCAAGGCTGTGAATCTTTGGTAACTGGCCCAAGGCTGTGAATCTTCGGTAACTGGCCCAAGGCTGTGAATCTTCGGTAACTGGCCCAAGGCTGTGAATCTTCGGTAACTGGCCCAAGGCTGTGAATCTTTGGTAACTGGCCCAAGGCTGTGAATCTTCGGTAACTGGCCCAAGGCTGTGAATCTTTGGTAACTGGCCCAAGGCTGTGAATCTTTGGTAACTGGCCCAAGGCTGTGAATCTTTGGTAACTGGCCCAAGGCTGTTAACCTTCGGTAACTGGCCCAAGGCTGTTAACCTTCGGTAACTGGCCCAAGGCTGTTAATCTTCGGTAACTGGCCCAAGGCTGTTAACCTTCGGTAACTGGCCCAAGGCTGTTAATCTTCGGCAACTGTGCCAAGGCTGTTAATCTTCGGTAACTGGCCCAAGGCTGTTAATCTTCGCTAACTGGCCCAAGGCTGTTAATCGCTAGGCTATCTGCCATCCATTCTTCACACTCTCTTCCAGGTGGTGAGGTTACCTTTACCGTGGCAGTAACAATGTTCTCCTCAATTATCGGGACCGTTGACTTTTCCCTCATTGAGATTCTTGTCTGCATCCTAAATGGCACCCTATTCCCTACATAGTGGACAACTACACCCCACTCTCCACTGAGACTGAGCCACTCCTAAACTGAGCCAAGTCAAGCTAACCTATCCCATAGCTAATAGGTTTACCGCCCCCCCACTCCTCCTCAAACTCGAGACAAGATCCACCTCTGGCAGGTCACAGGGGCAGCTAGCCTGGACAGATGGGACCCATGATCCACCCCCTACTCCCAAAAAACCTTCCTTTGACAACCCTCGTCTGTCAGTCAGTCTGACGGGACAAACCACCACCACCGACTCCCACCACCATCAGAATGGAAATGAGCGTATAATTTGGGCCGGTCCTTTGACGAGAGATCTGCAGTCTCCAGAGGGTTAAGAGTTAGGCCAATTAACCCTTATTACAGAAAGAAAGGGCACTTAAATCAGACGGGAAACCTGAGAAGCCTACAGGGCCGCAGCAGAGGAATGTCTGAAGGCCTTTAAAGGAGAGGAGACAAAGAGGAAACCTCCTATAGGCTACCATTAACCTTCAACCTCACAGACAGGAAATAGCAAATTGACAGCCATACGATGTACTTCTAGCATGCTCCCTGCTCTCCCTCTCCCTCTCCTTCTTTTTCTCCATATTTCTCTCTGTCTCTCTTTCACTCCCTTTCTTTCTCCCTATCTCTCCTCTCCCCCCCTCTCTCTCTCTCTCTCTCTCTCTCTCTCTCTCTCTCTCTCTCTCTCTCTCTCTCTCTCTTTCACTCCCTATCTTTCTCCCTATCTCTCCTCCCCCCCCCTCTCTCTATCTCTCTCTCTCTCTCTCTCTCACTCCCTTTCTTTCTCCCTATCTCTCCTCTCCCCCTCTCTCTCTCTCTCTCGCTCTCTCTCTCTCTCTCTCTCTCTCTCTCTGTCCCTCTCTCACCTCACCTCTCCCTGAGTAGTAGTCATGGAGCAGGAAGGACCTCTCCTCTCCTCTGAGACCAAAGTGCTAATCTCCTCTAGGGTTAATGTGATTACCGTAACAATCACATCAATGACCCCAGGGCCTTTGGGGGGGATCAGGGATCCAGGATTCCCTTTAGGTCTGCTACCCGACCCGTTCACATGTGCAAACACAGTCCCTGTGACTCCACTAACCTTACAACCTCTTAGCCATAACCCTGCATACTAGACAGCACACTGAACTAACCCTTTAGCCCTAACCCTGCATATTAGACAGCACACTGAACTAACCCTTTAGCCCTAACCCTGCATACTAGACAGCACACTGAACTAACCCTTTAGCCCTAACCCTGCATATTAGACAGCACACTGAACTAACCCTTTAGCCCTAACCCTGCATACTAGACAGCACACTGAACTAACCCTTTAGCCCTAACCCTGCATACTAGACAGCACACTGAACTAACGCGTTAGCCCTAACCCTGCATACTAGACACCACACTGAGCCAGACACGGTGGCAGTCCCTAGTTCTGTTTGTTCTGTCCTTGTCCTCACTGAGCTGAGCTTTGAGTGAACGAGTCAATGACTGAATCAGGTCCACCCAGCAACAATATAGACTAAGGCTGAACAGCCTACCATAGAGAGATGGATATCTAGCTTTTGTTGTTAGACACTCAGTGAAAACATCCCAAAGAGCACCCTAATCCCTATATAGCCCCATGAGCCCTGGTCAAAAGTAGTGCACTATATAGGGAATAGGGTGCCATAGGGCCCTGATCAAAAGTAGTGCACTATGTAGGGAATAGGGTTCCATAGGTTCTGGTCAAAAGTGGTGCACTATATAGGGAATAGGGTGCCATTTGGGACTTCACTAATGCCATCAGCGCCATGGCCTGTATTCCAATCTAGTTACCTCAGCCACATGGAATCTCTCGTATTACACTGGGTTTGTGTGGCATTGAGGGGTGCCTGATTGGAGTGCTGACAGACTCAGTCCCTCTCAGGGTGCCTGATTGGAGTGCTGACTGACTCAGTCCCTCTCAGGGTGCCTGGTTGGAGTGCTGACTGACTCAGTCTCTCTCAGGGTGCCTGGTTGGAGTGCTGACTGACTCAGTCCCTCTCAGGGTGCCTGGTTGGAGTGCTGACTGACTCAGTCCCTCTCATCACAAGAATGTATTGCTTTGACTTTGAGTGTCTGAGATGAGGTGCTTTCCCCCCAGCTGGTCTTATGCTCATACTCAAGGTTGGGGCTGGCCACAATCTCTCTTCTGTTTCAGAAATGGAACATGTTTTTTTAATAATAGGGTATCATTATTATAATTTGGTTGCTTTTATATATTATATTTAGGCAATAAGGCTAGAGGAGGTGGGGTATATGGCCAATATACTACGGGTTAAGGGCTGTTCTTATACACAACAAACATTTTGTGGGTCTGCTCCCGCTTCTCTCCTCCGTCGTTCGACGTCGCCGGGAATACTAACCACCGGTCCTGGGATCCATCATTACGTACACCTGGCATCCATCATTACACGCACCTGGTATCCATCATTACACGCACCTGCAGATCATTAGGATACTCTCCTGGACCTCATTACCTTCCTGATTACCTTCCCTGTTATCTGTCACTCCCTTGGGTTCGCCTTGGTTCCAGTGCTTTCTTCGATTCAAAGTTTTCCTCAAACAACAACCTCTACTGCTCTATTTTGTGTCCGATCTCAAAAACGTGTTTGGGACAGCTAATTTATGGCCAAAATCGTGTCATGTACAACCGGTTTACCACTGCGCCACAGAGAATATTGTGGAAAAAACTGCTATATGAACATCAGATGCTGCTTTTTATTGCTGACAAGCAGATTGCTGACTAATGTGCATTGTGTTAAACTTCTTATGGCTGGGAGCAGTATTGAGTAGCTTGGATGAGTAAGGTGCCCAGAGTACACGGCCTGCTACTCAGTCCCAGAAGCTAAGATATGCATATTATTAGTATATTTGGATAGAAAACACTCTGACGTTTCTAAAACTGTTTGAATGATGTCTGTGAGTATAACAGAACTCATATGGCAGGCAAAAACCTGAGAAAAAATCCAACCAGGAAGTGGGAAATCTGAGGTTTGTAGGTTTTCAACTCATCGCCTATCGAATATACAGTGGGATATTGGTCATGTTGCACTTCCTAAGGATTCCACTAGATGTCAACAGTCTTTAGAACCTTGTTTGATGCTTCTACTGTGAAGGAAGGGGGAGTCAGGGGTGTGGCAGAGTGCCATGAGCTGACCAGGCGCGTTCACGTGAGAGTTAGCTTGCGTTCCATTGCATTTCTGAAGACAAATGAATTCTACTGTTGAAACATTATTGAAGATTTCTGATAAAAACATCCTAAAGATTGATTCTGTACATCGTTTGAGATGTTTCTACGGACTGTAACGGAACTTTTTGACTTTTCGACTGCTCGCGCGTCATGAATTTGGATTACTGAGCTAAACGCGTGAACAAAAAGGAGGTATTTGGACATAAATTATGGACTTTATCGAACAAATCAAACATTTATTGTGGAACTGGGATTCCTGGGAGTGCATTCTGATGAAGATCATCAAAGGTAAGTGAATATTTATAATACTATTTCTGATTTTGTTGACTCCACAACATGGCGGATATTTGTATGGCTTGTTTTGGTCGCTGTACTCAGATTATTGCATGGTGTGCTTTTTCGGTAAAGCCTTTTTGAAATCGGACGCTGTGGTGGGTTTAACAACAAGTTTATCTTTAAAATGGTGTAAAATAATTCAATGTTTGAGGAATTTTAATTATGAGATTTCTGTTGTTTTGAATTTGGCGCCCTGCACTTTCACTGGCTGTTGTCATATCGATCCCGTTAACGGGATCCCAGCCATAAGAAGTTAAAAGCACAGGGTAATTAACCTTTTTTCGGCACAATTTGGTGAAATCCCCAAGGCTTCAGAAAGGTCGTCACTAACTACCACAGCCACAAAGTCATAACTATGGCCTATTTCTACAATTTCTCTTCTTAGAATCAGATTTTAATTCTAACCTCACTGCTAACCTTTTGCCTAACCCTAAGCTTAAATTAAGTCCAAAAAAGCTAATTTTTGTTTTTATGAATCTTTACGATATTTCTAATTTTGTGGCTGTGGTAACTAATGACAAGATTTCAGAAAAGCTTTCATTTCCCAAACAGAAAGATTTATTTTACATCAACAAGAATAATGGTTATTGGAAATTGTATAATACATTTTGATTTGCACAAACCATAATGTCACTGACTTTTCAAAGAATGGATTATCCCAAACAATGACAAGCTTGCACAACATAGGTAAAATGTGTGCCTGAGATGGTGTGCACTCTCTGGAACACCTGACCTGAGACTCTTGACAAAAACTACAAAAAACTACAAAACTAAACAGATTTTGGGGGTGGGGGCAAAATAAGGGACATAATGACTTGATGAAAGCATGAATGTAAAGAATAACGATTGCTAACACATAAAAATGCAAGCTCTCATCTGAACATGAAAAAAGGTAACGTTAATTACACGCGACATCGTGGGAAAAGGTCATGAGTGCCATCGAGAAACCCAACAAATGCCAGAGTAGCCGAGTGTAATGTCTTTATTAAGTTGATGTGTGAGTATTTATTTTATTGCTATCATGAATAACATCGTGCACAATCCAGTGAACATCAGATTCTCTTGTCTTTTTGGTGATCTTTTTATTTCCCCCTCGAAATCGCTACAGGCCAAACAGGCTGCTAAACAGCCAGTTGGTTTCCTTCCCCCTGACCATGAAATCATCTGTATCTACTTGATCAAGCCACTCCTATTTGCCATATCTTCAAAATAAGCCTACTAGAAAGTGTGTGCCCTCAGGCCTGGAGGGAATCAAAAGAAATTCCGCTACCCAAAAATAGTAAAACCCACTTTACTGGCTCAAATAGCCGACTAATCAGCCTGTTACCAACCCTTAGTAATCTTTCGTAAAAAAATAGTGTTTGACCAGATGCAATGCTAGTAAACTAATTGGCAACAGACTTTCAGCATGCTTATAGGGAAGGACATTCAACAAGCACAGCACTTACACAAATGACTGATGATTTGCTGAGAGAAATTGATGATAAAAAAGATTGTGGGGGCTGTCTTGTTAGACTAATGTGCGGCTTTTGACATGATCGATCATAGTCTGTTGCTGGAACAACGTATGTGTTATGGCTTTACACCGCCTGCTATATTGTGAATAAAGAGTTACCTGTCTAACAGAACACAGAGGGTGTTCTTTAATGGAAGCCTCTCTAACACAATCCTGGTAGAATCAGGAATTCCCCAGGGCAGCTGTTTAGGCCCCTTACTTTTTTCAATCTTTACTAATGACATGCCACTGGCTTTGAGTAAAGCCAGTGTATCTATGTATGCGGATGACTCAACACTATACAAGTCAGCTACTACAGCGACTGAAATGACTGCAACACTTAACAAAGAGCTGCAGTTAGTTTCAGAATGGGTGGCAAGGAATAAGTTAGTCCTAAATATTTCAAATACTAAAAGCATTGTATTTGGGACAAATCATTCACTAAACCTTAAACCTCAGCTAAGTCTTGTAATGAATAATGTGGAAATTGAGCAAGTTGAGGTGACTAAACTGCTTGGAGTAACCCTGAATATAAAACTGTGATGGTCAAAACATATTGATACAACGGTAGTTAAGAAGGGGAGAAGTCTGTCCATAATAAAACACTGCTCTGCCTTCTTAACAGCACTATCAACAAGGCATGTCCTACAGGCTCTAGTTTTGTCGCACCTGGACTACTGTTCAGTCATGTGGTCAGGTGCAACAAAGAGGGATTTAGGAAAATTGCAATTGGCTCAGAACAGGGCAGCACGGCTGGCCCTTGGATGTCCACAGAGAGCTAACGTTAATAATATGTATGTCAATCTCCCCTGGCTTAGAGTGGAGGAGAGACTGACTTCATCATTACTTGTAATTGTGAGAGGTATTGACATGTTGAATGCACCGTGCTGTCTGTTTGAACTACTGGCACACAGCTCGGACACCCATGCATACCCTACAAGACATGCCACCAGAGGTCTCTTCACAGTCCCCAAGTCCAGAACAGACTATGGGAGGCGCACAGTACTACATAGAGCCATGACTACATGGAACTCTATTCCACATCAGGTAACTGATGCAGCAGGAGAATCAGATTTAAAAACAGATCAAAATACACCTTCTGGAACAGCGGGGACTGTGAAACAACACAAACATAGGCACAGACACATGCATACACACACACATGATAACATACGCACTGTACACACATGTGTACATGGATTTTGTGTTGTAGATATGTGGTAGTAGAGTAGGGGCCTGAGGTCACACACTTAATGTGTTGTTAAATCTGTTGTGAATGCATTGTAATGTAAAACAAATGGTATAACTGCCTTAATTCCTTTGAGTTTGTGTTTTTTTGTTATTGTTTTTTACACCCTTTGTCTCCTCAAATTTGTGATATCTAATTGCAATCCAAATTATGGTCTTGTCTAATCGCTGCAACTCCCCAACAAGCTCGGGAGAGGCGAAGTTCAAGTCATGCCTCCCACGAAACACGACCCGCCAAACCGCGCTTCTTAACACCCACCCGCTTAACCCGGAAGCCGCATCCATGTGTCGGAGGAAACACTGTACAACTGACTCAGTCAGCCTGCAAGTGCCCGTAAGGAGTCACTAGAGCGTGCTGAGCCAAGTAAAGCCCCCCCCCGGCCAATTATGCGCCGCTCTATGGACCCTCGGTCAAGGCCGTTTGTGAAACAGCATGGGATCGAACCCGGGTCGGTAGCAATGCAGTGCCTTAGACCGCTGCACCACTCGAGAGGCCCCTAACTGCCTTAATTTTGATGGACCCCAGGATGAGTAGCTGCTGCTGTCACGTTCGTTGCATGTAGGAAGAGAGGAGGACCAAGGCGCAGCGTGATACGAATACATTCTTCTATTTATTAATAATGAAACGAAGAACACTTAAACAAACTAATCAAAACAACAAAACGAACGTGAAGCTATATATAACAAGTGCAGACACAGGCAACTTACATATAGACAATAACCCACGAAATCCCTAAAGAATATGGCTGCCTAAATATGGTTCCCAATCAGAGACAATGACAAACAGCTGCCTCTAATTGAGAACCAATCTAGGCAACCATAGACATACAAACACCTAGACCAGAAACACCCCATAAACATACAAAACCCCTAGACAATACAAAACACATAAATTCCCCATGTCACACCCTGAAAACAAAGATAACTAAGGCCAGGGCGTGACAGCTGCCTTGGCAGGAACTAATGGGGATCCATAATAAACCCCAGGAAGAGTAGCTTCTGACTTGGTAGGAACTAATGGGGATCCATAATAAACCCCAGGAAGAGTAGCTTCTGACTTGGTAGGAACTAATGGGGATCCATAATAAACCCCAGGAAGAGTAGCTGCTGCCTTGGCAGGAACTAATGGGGATCCATAATAAACCCCAGGAAGAGTAGCTGCTGAGATGGTAGGAACTAATGGGGATCCATAATAAACCCCAGGAAGAGTAGCTTCTGACTTGGTAGGAACTAATGGGGATCCATAATAAACCCCAGGAAGAGTAGCTTCTGACTTGGTAGGAACTAATGGGGATCCATAATAAACCCCAGGAAGAGTAGCTGCTGCCTTGGCAGGAACTAATGGGGATCCATAATAAACCCCAGGAAGAGTAGCTGCTGAGATGGTAGGAACTAATGGGGATCCATAATAAACCCCAGGAAGAGTAGCTTCTGACTTGGTAGGAACTAATGGGGATTCATAATAAACCCCAGGAAGAGTAGCTTCTGACTTGGTAGGAACTAATGGGGATTCATAATAAACCCCAGGAAGAGTAGCTTCTGACTTGGTAGGAACTAATGGGGATCCATAATAAACTCCAGGAAGAGTAGCTGCTGCCTTGGCAGGAACTAATGGGGATCCATAATAAACCCCAGGAAGAGTAGCTGCTGCCTTGGTAGGACCTACTGGGGATCCATAATAAACCCCAGGAAGAGTAGCTGCTGCCTTGGCAGGAACTAATGTGGATCCATAATAAACCCCAGGAAGAGTAGCTGCTGTCTTGGCATTTTAGACATTTTAAAAGCATTTGTACTCCCTCAATTGAATTGAAATGGAATTGACCCTAATCCTGGTAAGATAGGTACTCTATGGCATTGCCCTCCAAGGACTAATCTATTTGGAGTGGAATGTTTTCATGCCTGTATAGAAAGAAGTTAACAGTCAATAGAGATGATCATTATGTACTTCAGAAGGACCAAACAGCTGTAAAATGGTACACCCCATGGCAATAGACAACAAGGTGGGTGGTGATAGTTGAAAAGGCCAGGGCGTTGTCTGGCTCAAATGAAAATGTCTTTGAGAAACAGTAACATGGTTGGCATCCAAGCACTAATAATCTGTGTTTCTCATTGACACAGGAGGATGTTTATGGTCTCATTTTACGGACAATATGGATGACTACCAGGGACTTCAGAAGGACCAAACAGTTTTGAGAGGAATACTGGAATAAAAGGTAAGTGATCCAATTGGGGAACAACTGAGCAGATTCCACCTGCCTGACTGTTCACTTAACCCTAATCCTACCCCTGACCCTGACCCTAACCCTGACCCTGACCCTAACCCCAATCCGGGCATTCGGGAAACCCGTTAATGTCTGTCTCTGGTGAGAGTTGGTAGTAAAGTAGGCTAAACTGTCTCAAATGAGAACGTCTTGACTTTAGGAAACATTGACCTAGCTAATGTTGCTCCAACAATAATGTTTATCCTGTAATGTGTACAGTCAACAAACACAACACATGCTACAGAGTGGAGAAACGACTGAGAAAAACACAAGACACTGAAGGGAAAGAGAGAGAGAGAGAGCGAGAGAGAGAGAGGAGTAAAGCGTGAGAGAAACATAAGTATGACATTGTAACAAGGTGGCGCCGACAGACATGGTTGCCCTGTTTCTAGCTTCTAGCCAACTTGCAGTATTTTGCTTATTTTAGTGTTATTTCTTTCTTAGTTATTAGTTATTTATTAGAACACTTCTTGTATTATTACCTACAGCCGAAAATACCTTTTGGATATTATATCGGCGGTCACGCACCATAAATCTGACCATAAATTCGACTTCCCTGACTTGGATCTTTTGCGTGAACTTTCCGAGGCAGCTCCATTCATCCCGGGGTCTACACCACAACGCTGATGCGAGAGAAGAGGAAGAAGAATTGGAGTCCTAGTCATAAGGCAGCATACCATCCACCTCTTCTGAGTATATTACTCACTAACGTTCAGTCCCTGGACAATAAAGTAGCCTAGCTCAGGGCGAGGATCTCCTTCCAGAGCGACATCAGGGACTGTAACATACTCTGTTAAACGGAATCATATTATCCCTGTACGTTCAGCCAGTGGGGTTCTCCATCCATTGCGTAGACAGGAAGAAAGAACTCTCTGGGAAAAAGAAAGAAAGGTGGATGGTGTTTCATGATTAACTACTCATGGTGTCATTGTGGTAACGTACAGGAACTCAAGTCCATTTTATTCTCCCGATCTAAAATACCTCACCATCAAATACCGACCGCATTTCCTCCCGAGATCATTTTCTTCGGTCATCGTCACTTGAGAGCCGACACTGTGCCGGCTCTCAAGCAACTTTAATAAAGGAAATCTGAGCTACTGAAATTCTATCAACACATCTCCTCATCGAGGACTCTGCATCATTGATACTCTCCCTTCCTGGATGGCTACAAGGCCCTCCACCGCCCTCCCTACGGCGAATCAGATCATACCTCCATTCTGCAACTCCCCACCTATAGGCAGAAACTTAAGCAAGAAGCACCTGTGGTAAGGACTGTTCAACGTTGGTCTGACCAATCAGAATCTATGCTTCAAGATTTGTTCTGGGTCACCTCTGAGAATAGTATCAACGTACACAATGACTCTGTGACTGGGTTCATCAGGGAGTGCATAGAAGATGTTGTTCCCACTGTGGCGATTACAACTTATTCCCCCCAGAAAAACATGGATAGATGGCAGCATTAGCACAAAACTGAAAGCGCGAACCACCGCATTTAACCGCGTTTAAGGTGATTGGGAACATGGACGTGTACAAACAGAGCAGCTATGACCTCCGTAAGCCAATCAAAGAGGCAGACACTGACGCCTCTCTCCCGGACAAGCAATCACCATTACACTGCACACTGCCCTATCCCGCACGGACAAAATAAATACCTATGTCAGAATACTGTTCATCAACTACAGCTCAGCTTTTAACACCATTGTGCCCTCCAAGCTCAGCATTAAGCTCAGGGCCCTGGGTCTGAACCCTGCCCTGTGCAACGACTTCCTGACGGACCGACCCCAGGTGGTGAAGATGTTGATCCTCAACACAGGGGCCTGTGCTCAGCCCCCTCCTGTACTCCCTGTTCACCCATGACTGTGTGGCCACCCACGTCTCCAACTCAAACGTCAAGTTTCCTGATGACACAACAGTGGTAGGCCTTATTACCAAAAAAATGACGAGACAGTCTACAGGTGAGAGCCCTGGCGGAGTGCCAGGATAATATCCTCTCCCTCGACGTCAACGAAATGAAGGCGCTGATCGTGGACTACAGGAGACAGCAGAGAGAGCGTGCCCCCATCCACATCAATGAGGCTGCAGTGGACACAAAAAAACGCATATTCAAAGAGGAAATAAATAACAATAAATCTTAATTTACTTTCTAATGATCATGATCTTTTCTTCAAAGACATTCCTGAATTAATCGCTGTTGCGTTTTAGTTAGCTTTGCGACAGTATCAAAAATAAATGTTGGATTGTTTTTATTCTACTCAATCAGGTTGGAAAAGCAGGCTGATTGATCAGTAGGCTGATTGATCAGTAGGCCGATTGATCAGTAGGCTGATTCAAAAGCTTCAATTTCCTCGCCGGTCACATCACTGAGGACCTGAAATGAGCCCTCCACACCAACAGCGTGATAAAAAAGTCTCAACAGCTTCTCTTCAACCTCAAGAGGCTGAAGATATTCTGCTTGGCCCCTAAGATTCTCACAAACTTCTACAGATGCACCATCGAGGACATTCTGATGGGCTGTATCACCGCCTGGTACGGCAATGGCACTGCCCTCAACCACAGGGCTCTTCAGAGGGTTGTGCAGTCAGCCCAATGCATCACTGGGGGCACATTGCCTGTCCTCCAGGACATCTACAGCACCCGGTGTCATAGGAAGGCCAAGAAAAATCAAGAACCTCAGCCACCCAAGCCACGGCCTGTTCACCCCGCTATCATTTAGAAGGAGGAGTCAGTACAGGTGCATCAAAGCTGGGACAAAGAGACTGATAAACAGCTTCTATCGTAAGGTCTGATGGCCTGATACCCTCTGCCCAGTACTCTACCATGCACTTTAGAGGCTGCTGCCCTATGTACATATAATTATTGATGACTGGTCACTTGAATAATGTTTCCATACTATTTTACCCACTTCATAAGTATATACTGTATTCTAGTCATGGCTTATCCTTGATAACTACTGCTGTACACACCTGTTCTATTCATTTACTGTCCATACTGTCTTTATACACTATTATATGTATACACTGCATTCGAAAAGGATTCAGACTCCTTCACTCTTTCCATATTTTGTTATGTTACAGCCTTATTCTAAAATGGATTAAAAACATTAGGAACATGTTTGTATTTAATCCATTTTAGAATAAGGCTGTAACGTAACAAAATGTTTGAAAAAAGTGAAGGAGTCTGAATACTTTCCCAAGTTACTGTACACAAGCATATTGCTAGGTATTACTGTTGGCGCTAGAAACACAAGCATATTGCTAGGGATTACTGTTGGAGCTAGAAACACAAGCATATTGTTAGGTATTACTGTTGGAGCTAGACACACAAGCATATTGCTAGGTATTACTGTTGGAGCTAGAAACACAAGCATATTGCTAGGTATTACTGTTGGAGCTAGAAACACAAGCATATTGTTAGGTATTACTGTACTGTTGGAGCTAGAAACACAAGCATATTGCTAGGTATTACTGTTGGAGCTAGAAACACAAGCATATTGCTAGGTATTACTGTTGGAGCTAGAAACACAAGCATATTGTTAGGTATTACTGTTGGAGCTAGACACACAAGCATATTGCTAGGTATTACTGTTGGAGCTAGAAACACAAGCATATTGCTAGGTATTACTGTTGGAGCTAGAAACACAAGCATATTGTTAGGTATTACTGTTGGAGCTAGACACACAAGCATATTGCTAGGTATTACTGTTGGAGCTAGAAACACAAGCATATTGCTAGGTATTACTGTTGGAGCTAGAAACACAAGCATATTGTTAGGTATTACTGTTGGAGCTAGAAACACAAGCATATTGCTAGGTATTACTGTTGGAGCTAGAAACACAAGCATATTGTTAGGTATTACTGTTGGAGCTAGACACACAAGCATATTGCTAGGTATTACTGTTGGAGCTAGAAACACAAGCATATTGCTAGGTATTACTGTACTGTTGGAGCTAGAAACACAAGCATATTGTTAGGTATTACTGTACTGTTGGAGCTAGACACACAAGCATATTGCTAGGTATCACTGTTGGAGCTAGAAACACAAGCATATTGCTAGGTATTACTGTACTGTTGGAGCTAGACACACAAGCATATTGCTAGGTATTACTGTACTGTTGGAGCTAGAAACACAAGCATATTGTTAGGTATTACTGTTGGAGCTAGAAACACAAGCATATTGTTAGGTATTACTGTTGGAGCTAGAAACACAAGCATATTGTTAGGTATTACTGTTGGAGCTAGAAACACAAGCATATTGCTAGGTATTACTGTACTGTTGGAGCTAGAAACACAAGCATATTGTTAGGTATTACTGTTGGAGCTAGAAACACAAGCATATTGCTAGGTATTACTGTTGGAGCTAGAAACACAAGCATATTTCTAGGTATTACTGTTGGAGCTAGAAACACAAGCATATTGTTAGGTATTACTGTTGGAGCTAGAAACACAAGCATATTGCTAGGTATTACTGTACTGTTGGAGCTAGAAACACAAGCATATTGCTAGGTATTACTGTTGGAGCTAGAAACACAAGCATATTTTTAGGTATTACTGTTGGAGCTAGAAACACAAGCATATTGCTAGGTATTACTGTTGGAGCTAGAAACACAAGCATATTGCTAGGTATTACTGTTGGAGCTAGAAACACAAGCATATTGCTAGGTATTACTGTACTGTTGGAGCTAGAAACACAAGCATATTGTTAGGTATTACTGTTGGAGCTAGAAACACAAGCATATTGCTAGGTATTACTGTACTGTTGGAGCTAGAAACACAAGCATATTGTTAGGTATTACTGTTGGAGCTAGAAACACAAGCATATTGCTAGGTATTACTGTTGGAGCTAGAAACACAAGCATATTGCTAGGTATTACTGTTGGAGCTAGAAACACAAGCATATTGCTAGGTATTACTGTACTGTTGGAGCTAGAAACACAAGCATATTGTTAGGTATTACTGTTGGAGCTAGAAACACAAGCATATTGCTAGGTATTACTGTTGGAGCTAGAAACACAAGCATATTGCTAGGTATTACTGTTGGAGCTAGAAACACAAGCATATTGCTAGGTATTACTGTTGGAGCTAGAAAAACAAGCATATTGTTAGGTATTACTGTTGGAGCTAGAAACACAAGCATATTGCTTGGTATTACTGTACTGTTGGAGCTAGAAACACAAGCATATTGCTAGGTATTACTGTTGGAGCTAGAAACACAAGCATATTGCTAGGTATTACTGTTGGAGCTAGAAACACAAGCATATTGCTAGGTATTACTGTTGGAGCTAGAAACACAAGCATATTGTTAGGTATTACTGTACTGTTGGAGCTAGAAACACAAGCATATTGCTAGGTATTACTGTTGGAGCTAGAAACACAAGCATATTTTTAGGTATTACTGTTGGAGCTAGAAACACAAGCATATTGCTAGGTATTACTGTTGGAGCTAGAAACACAAGCATATTGCTAGGTATTACTGTTGGAGCTAGAAACACAAGCATATTGCTAGGTATTACTGTACTGTTGGAGCTAGAAACACAAGCATATTGTTAGGTATTACTGTTGGAGCTAGAAACACAAGCATATTGCTAGGTATTACTGTTGGAGCTAGAAACACAAGCATATTGCTAGGTATTACTGTTGGAGCTAGAAACACAAGCATATTGCTAGGTATTACTGTTGGAGCTAGAAACACAAGCATATTGCTAGGTATTACTGTACTGTTGGAGCTAGAAACACAAGCATATTGTTAGGTATTACTGTACTGTTGGAGCTAGACACACAAGCATATTGCTAGGTATTACTGTTGGAGCTAGAAACACAAGCATATTGTTAGGTATTACTGTTGGAGCTAGAAACACAAGCATATTGCTAGGTATTACTGTTGGAGCTAGAAACACAAGCATATTGTTAGGTATTACTGTACTGTTGGAGCTAGAAACACAAGCATATTGCTAGGTATTACTGTTGGAGCTAGAAACACAAGCATATTGCTAGGTATTACTGTTGGAGCTAGAAACACAAGCATATTGTTAGGAATTACTGTTGGAGCTAGAAACACAAGCATATTGTTAGGTATTACTGTTGGAGCTAGAAACACAAGCATATTGCTAGGTATTACTGTACTGTTGGAGCTAGAAACACAAGCATATTGTTAGGTATTACTGTACTGTTGGAGCTAGACACACAAGCATATTGCTAGGTATCACTGTTGGAGCTAGAAACACAAGCATATTGCTAGGTATTACTGTACTGTTGGAGCTAGACACACAAGCATATTGCTAGGTATTACTGTACTGTTGGAGCTAGAAACACAAGCATATTGTTAGGTATTACTGTACTGTTGGAGCTAGACACACAAGCATATTGCTAGGTATCACTGTTGGAGCTAGAAACACAAGCATATTGTTAGGTATTACTGTTGGAGCTAGAAACACAAGCATATTGTTAGGTATTACTGTACTGTTGGAGCTAGAAACACAAGCATATTGTTAGGTATTACTGTTGGAGCTAGAAACACAAGCATATTGTTATGTATTACTGTTGGAGCTAGAAACACAAGCATATTTCTAGGTATTACTGTTGGAGCTAGAAACACAAGCATATTGTTAGGTATTACTGTTGGAGCTAGAAACACAAGCATATTGCTAGGTATTACTGTTGGAGCTAGAAACACAAGCATATTTCTAGGTATTACTGTTGGAGCTAGAAACACAAGCATATTGTTAGGTATTACTGTTGGAGCTAGAAACACAAGCATATTGCTAGGTATTACTGTACTGTTGGAGCTAGAAACACAAGCATATTGCTAGGTATTACTGTTGGAGCTAGAAACACAAGCATATTTTTAGGTATTACTGTTGGAGCTAGAAACACAAGCATATTGCTAGGTATTACTGTTGGAGCTAGAAACACAAGCATATTGCTAGGTATTACTGTTGGAGCTAGAAACACAAGCATATTGCTAGGTATTACTGTACTGTTGGAGCTAGAAACACAAGCATATTGTTAGGTATTACTGTTGGAGCTAGAAACACAAGCATATTGCTAGGTATTACTGTTGGAGCTAGAAACACAAGCATATTGCTAGGTATTACTGTACTGTTGGAGCTAGACACACAAGCATATTGCTAGGTATCACTGTTGGAGCTAGAAACACAAGCATATTGTTAGGTATTACTGTACTGTTGGAGCTAGACACACAAGCATATTGCTAGGTATCACTGTTGGAGCTAGAAACACAAGCATATTGCTAGGTATTACTGTACTGTTGGAGCTAGACACACAAGCATATTGCTAGGTATTACTGTACTGTTGGAGCTAGAAACACAAGCATATTGTTAGGTATTACTGTACTGTTGGAGCTAGAAACACAAGCATATTGCTAGGTATTACTGTTGGAGCTAGAAACACAAGCATATTGCTAGGTATCACTGTTGGAGCTAGAAACACAAGCATATTGTTAGGTATTACTGTTGGAGCTAGAAACACAAGCATATTGTTAGGTATTACTGTTGGAGCTAGAAACACAAGCATATTGTTAGGTATTACTGTTGGAGCTAGAAACACAAGCATATTGCTAGGTATTACTGTTGGAGCTAGAAACACAAGCATATTGCTAGGTATTACTGTTGGAGCTAGAAACACAAGCATATTGCTTGGTATTACTGTACTGTTGGAGCTAGAAACACAAGCATATTGCTAGGTATTACTGTTGGAGCTAGAAACACAAGCATATTGCTAGGTATTACTGTTGGAGCTAGAAACACAAGCATATTGCTAGGTATTACTGTTGGAGCTAGAAACACAAGCATATTGTTAGGTATTACTGTACTGTTGGAGCTAGAAACACAAGCATATTGCTAGGTATTACTGTTGGAGCTAGAAACACAAGCATATTTTTAGGTATTACTGTTGGAGCTAGAAACACAAGCATATTGCTAGGTATTACTGTTGGAGCTAGAAACACAAGCATATTGCTAGGTATTACTGTTGGAGCTAGAAACACAAGCATATTGCTAGGTATTACTGTACTGTTGGAGCTAGAAACACAAGCATATTGTTAGGTATTACTGTTGGAGCTAGAAACACAAGCATATTGCTAGGTATTACTGTTGGAGCTAGAAACACAAGCATATTGCTAGGTATTACTGTTGGAGCTAGAAACACAAGCATATTGCTAGGTATTACTGTACTGTTGGAGCTAGAAACACAAGCATATTGTTAGGTATTACTGTACTGTTGGAGCTAGACACACAAGCATATTGCTAGGTATTACTGTTGGAGCTAGAAACACAAGCATATTGTTAGGTATTACTGTTGGAGCTAGAAACACAAGCATATTGCTAGGTATTACTGTTGGAGCTAGAAACACAAGCATATTGTTAGGTTTTACTGTACTGTTGGAGCTAGAAACACAAGCATATTGCTAGGTATTACTGTTGGAGCTAGAAACACAAGCATATTGCTAGGTATTACTGTACTGTTGGAGCTAGAAACACAAGCATATTGTTAGGTATTACTGTACTGTTGGAGCTAGACACACAAGCATATTGCTAGGTATCACTGTTGGAGCTAGAAACACAAGCATATTGCTAGGTATTACTGTACTGTTGGAGCTAGACACACAAGCATATTGCTAGGTATTACTGTACTGTTGGAGCTAGAAACACAAGCATATTGTTAGGTATTACTGTACTGTTGGAGCTAGACACACAAGCATATTGCTAGGTATCACTGTTGGAGCTAGAAACACAAGCATATTGTTAGGTATTACTGTTGGAGCTAGAAACACAAGCATATTGTTAGGTATTACTGTACTGTTGGAGCTAGAAACACAAGCATATTGTTAGGTATTACTGTTGGAGCTAGAAACACAAGCATATTTCTAGGTATTACTGTTGGAGCTAGAAACACAAGCATATTGTTAGGTATTACTGTTGGAGCTAGAAACACAAGCATATTGCTAGGTATTACTGTTGGAGCTAGAAACACAAGCATATTTCTAGGTATTACTGTTGGAGCTAGAAACACAAGCATATTGTTAGGTATTACTGTTGGAGCTAGAAACACAAGCATATTGCTAGGTATTACTGTACTGTTGGAGCTAGAAACACAAGCATATTGCTAGGTATTACTGTTGGAGCTAGAAACACAAGCATATTGTTAGGTATTACTGTTGGAGCTAGAAACACAAGCATATTGCTAGGTATTACTGTTGGAGCTAGAAACACAAGCATATTGCTAGGTATTACTGTACTGTTGGAGCTAGAAACACAAGCATATTGTTAGGTATTACTGTTGGAGCTAGAAACACAAGCATATTGCTAGGTATTACTGTTGGAGCTAGAAACACAAGCATATTGCTAGGTATTACTGTACTGTTGGAGCTAGACACACAAGCATATTGCTAGGTATCACTGTTGGAGCTAGAAACACAAGCATATTGTTAGGTTTTACTGTACTGTTGGAGCTAGACACACAAGCATATTGCTAGGTATCACTGTTGGAGCTAGAAACACAAGCATATTGCTAGGTATTACTGTACTGTTGGAGCTAGACACACAAGCATATTGCTAGGTATTACTGTACTGTTGGAGCTAGAAACACAAGCATATTGTTAGGTATTACTGTACTGTTGGAGCTAGACACACAAGCATATTGCTAGGTATCACTGTTGGAGCTAGAAACACAAGCATATTGTTAGGTATTACTGTTGGAGCTAGAAACACAAGCATATTGTTATGTATTACTGTTGGAGCTAGAAACACAAGCATATTTCTAGGTATTACTGTTGGAGCTAGAAACACAAGCATATTGTTAGGTATTACTGTTGGAGCTAGAAACACAAGCATATTGCTAGGTATTACTGTTGGAGCTAGAAACACAAGCATATTTCTAGGTATTACTGTTGGAGCTAGAAACACAAGCATATTGTTAGGTATTACTGTTGGAGCTAGAAACACAAGCATATTGCTAGGTATTACTGTACTGTTGGAGCTAGAAACACAAGCATATTGCTAGGTATTACTGTTGGAGCTAGAAACACAAGCATATTTTTAGGTATTACTGTTGGAGCTAGAAACACAAGCATATTGTTAGGTATTACTGTTGGAGCTAGAAACACAAGCATATTGCTAGGTATTACTGTTGGAGCTAGAAACACAAGCATATTGCTAGGTATTACTGTACTGTTGGAGCTAGAAACACAAGCATATTGTTAGGTATTACTGTTGGAGCTAGAAACACAAGCATATTGCTAGGTATTACTGTTGGAGCTAGAAACACAAGCATATTGCTAGGTATTACTGTTGGAGCTAGAAACACAAGCATATTGCTAGGTATTACTGTTGGAGCTAGAAACACAAGCATATTGCTAGGTATTACTGTTGGAGCTAGAAACACAAGCATATTGCTTGGTATTACTGTACTGTTGGAGCTAGAAACACAAGCATATTGCTAGGTATTACTGTTGGAGCTAGAAACACAAGCATATTGCTAGGTATTACTGTTGGAGCTAGAAACACAAGCATATTGCTAGGTATTACTGTTGGAGCTAGAAACACAAGCATATTGTTAGGTATTACTGTACTGTTGGAGCTAGAAACACAAGCATATTGCTAGGTATTACTGTTGGAGCTAGAAACACAAGCATATTTTTAGGTATTACTGTTGGAGCTAGAAACACAAGCATATTGCTAGGTATTACTGTTGGAGCTAGAAACACAAGCATATTGCTAGGTATTACTGTTGGAGCTAGAAACACAAGCATATTGCTAGGTATTACTGTACTGTTGGAGCTAGAAACACAAGCATATTGTTAGGTATTACTGTTGGAGCTAGAAACACAAGCATATTGCTAGGTATTACTGTTGGAGCTAGAAACACAAGCATATTGCTAGGTATTACTGTTGGAGCTAGAAACACAAGCATATTGCTAGGTATTACTGTTGGAGCTAGAAACACAAGCATATTGCTAGGTATTACTGTACTGTTGGAGCTAGAAACACAAGCATATTGTTAGGTATTACTGTTGGAGCTAGAAACACAAGCATATTGCTAGGTATTACTGTACTGTTGGAGCTAGAAACACAAGCATATTGCTAGGTATTACTGTTGGAGCTAGAAAAACAAGCATATTGTTAGGTATTACTGTTGGAGCTAGAAACACAAGCATATTGCTTGGTATTACTGTACTGTTGGAGCTAGAAACACAAGCATATTGCTAGGTATTACTGTTGGAGCTAGAAACACTGGCATATTGCTAGGTATTACTGTTGGAGCTAGAAACACAAGCATATTGCTAGGTATTACTGTACTGTTGGAGCTAGAAAAACAAGCATATTGTTAGGTATTACTGTTGGAGCTAGAAACACAAGCATATTGCTTGGTATTACTGTACTGTTGGAGCTAGAAACACAAGCATATTGCTAGGTATTACTGTTGGAGCTAGAAACACAAGCATATTGCTAGGTATTACTGTTGGAGCTAGAAACACAAGCATATTGCTAGGTATTACTGTACTGTTGGAGCTAGAAACACAAGCATATTGTTAGGTATTACTGTTGGAGCTAGAAACACAAGCATATTGCTAGGTATTACTGTTGGAGCTAGAAACACAAGCATATTGCTAGGTATTACTGTTGGAGCTAGAAACACAAGCATATTGCTAGGTATTACTGTTGGAGCTAGAAACACAAGCATATTGCTAGGTATTACTGTACTGTTGGAGCTAGAAACACAAGCATATTGTTAGGTATTACTGTTGGAGCTAGAAACACAAGCATATTGCTAGGTATTACTGTACTGTTGGAGCTAGAAACACAAGCATATTGCTAGGTATTACTGTTGGAGCTAGAAAAACAAGCATATTGTTAGGTATTACTGTTGGAGCTAGAAACACAAGCATATTGCTTGGTATTACTGTACTGTTGGAGCTAGAAACACAAGCATATTGCTAGGTATTACTGTTGGAGCTAGAAACACAAGCATATTGCTAGGTATTACTGTTGGAGCTAGAAACACAAGCATATTGCTAGGTATTACTGTTGGAGCTAGAAACACAAGCATATTGTTAGGTATTACTGTACTGTTGGAGCTAGAAACACAAGCATATTGCTAGGTATTACTGTTGGAGCTAGAAACACAAGCATATTTTTAGGTATTACTGTTGGAGCTAGAAACACAAGCATATTGCTAGGTATTACTGTTGGAGCTAGAAACACAAGCATATTGCTAGGTATTACTGTTGGAGCTAGAAACACAAGCATATTGCTAGGTATTACTGTACTGTTGGAGCTAGAAACACAAGCATATTGTTAGGTATTACTGTTGGAGCTAGAAACACAAGCATATTGCTAGGTATTACTGTTGGAGCTAGAAACACAAGCATATTGCTAGGTATTACTGTTGGAGCTAGAAACACAAGCATATTGCTAGGTATTACTGTTGGAGCTAGAAACACAAGCATATTGCTAGGTATTACTGTACTGTTGGAGCTAGAAACACAAGCATATTGTTAGGTATTACTGTTGGAGCTAGAAACACAAGCATATTGCTAGGTATTACTGTACTGTTGGAGCTAGAAACACAAGCATATTGCTAGGTATTACTGTTGGAGCTAGAAAAACAAGCATATTGTTAGGTATTACTGTTGGAGCTAGAAACACAAGCATATTGCTTGGTATTACTGTACTGTTGGAGCTAGAAACACAAGCATATTGCTAGGTATTACTGTTGGAGCTAGAAACAAAAGCATATTGTTAGGTATTACTGTACTGTTGGAGCTAGAAACACAAGCATATTGCTAGGTATTACTGTTGGAGCTAGAAACACAAGCATATTTTTAGGTATTACTGTTGGAGCTAGAAACACAAGCATATTGCTAGGTATTACTGTTGGAGCTAGAAACACAAGCATATTGTTAGGTATTACTGTTGGAGCTAGAAACACAAGCATATTTTTAGGTATTACTGTTGGAGCTAGAAACACAAGCATATTGCTAGGTATTACTGTTGGAGCTAGAAACACAAGCATATTGCTAGGTGTTACTGTTGGAGCTAGAAACACAAGCATATTGCTAGGTATTACTGTTGGAGCTAGAAACACAAGCATATTGCTAGGTGTTACTGTTGGAGCTAGAAACACAAGCATATTGCTAGGTATTACTGTTGGAGCTAGAAACACAAGCATATTGCTAGGTATTACTGTTGGAGCTAGAAACACAAGCATATTGCTAGGTATTACTGTTGGAGCTAGAAACACAAGCATATTGCTAGGTATTACTGTACTGTTGGAGCTAGAAACACAAGCATATTGTTAGGTATTACTGTTGGAGCTAGAAACACAAGCATATTGCTAGGTATTACTGTACTGTTGGAGCTAGAAACACAAGCATATTGCTAGGTATTACTGTTGGAGCTAGAAAAACAAGCATATTGTTAGGTATTACTGTTGGAGCTAGAAACACAAGCATATTGCTTGGTATTACTGTACTGTTGGAGCTAGAAACACAAGCATATTGCTAGGTATTACTGTTGGAGCTAGAAACAAAAGCATATTGTTAGGTATTACTGTACTGTTGGAGCTAGAAACACAAGCATATTGCTAGGTATTACTGTACTGTTGGAGCTAGAAACACAAGCATATTGCTAGGTATTACTGTTGGAGCTAGAAACACAAGCATATTTTTAGGTATTACTGTTGGAGCTAGAAACACAAGCATATTGCTAGGTATTACTGTTGGAGCTAGAAACACAAGCATATTGCTAGGTATTACTGTTGGAGCTAGAAACACAAGCATATTGCTAGGTGTTACTGTTGGAGCTAGAAACACAAGCATATTTTTAGGTATTACTGTTGGAGCTAGAAACACAAGCATATTGCTAGGTATTACTGTTGGAGCTAGAAACACAAGCATATTGCTAGGTGTTACTGTTGGAGCTAGAAACACAAGCATATTGCTAGGTATTACTGTTGGAGCTAGAAACACAAGCATATTGCTAGGTGTTACTGTTGGAGCTAGAAACACAAGCATATTGCTAGGTATTACTGTTGGAGCCAGAAACACAAGCATATTGCTAGGTATTACTGTTGGAGCTAGAAACACAAGCATATTTTTAGGTATTACTGTTGGAGCTAGAAACACAAGCATATTGCTAGGTATTACTGTTGGAGCTAGAAACACAAGCATATTGCTAGGTATTACTGTTGGAGCTAGAAACACAAGCATATTGCTAGGTATTACTGTTGGAGCTAGAAACACAAGCATATTGCTAGGTATTACTGTACTGTTGGAGCTAGAAACACAAGCATATTGCTAGGTATTACTGTTGGAGCTAGAAACACAAGCATATTGCTAGGTATTACTGTTGGAGCTAGAAACACAAGCATATTGTTAGGTATTACTGTACTGTTGGAGCTAGACACACAAGCATATTGCTAGGTATTACTGTTGGAGGTAGAAACACAAGCATATTGTTAGGTATTACTGTTGGAGCTAGAAACACAAGCATATTGTTAGGTATTACTGTACTGTTGGAGCTAGAAACACAAGCATATTGTTAGGTATTACTGTTGGAGCTAGAAACACAAGCATATTGTTAGGTATTACTGTTGGAGCTAGAAACACAAGCATATTGCTAGGTATTACTGTTGGAGGTAGAAACACAAGCATATTGTTAGGTATTACTGTTGGAGCTAGAAACACAAGCATATTGTTAGGTATTACTGTACTGTTGGAGCTAGAAACACAAGCATATTGTTAGGTATTACTGTTGGAGCTAGAAACACAAGCATATTGTTAGGTATTACTGTACTGTTGGAGCTAGACACACAAGCATATTGCTAGGTATTACTGTTGGAGCTAGAAACACAAGCATATTGTTAGGTATTACTGTACTGTTGGAGCTAGACACACAAGCATATTGCTAGGTATTACTGTTGGAGCTAGAAACACAAGCATATTGTTAGGTATTACTGTTGGAGCTAGAAACACAAGCATATTGCTAGGTATTACTGTTGGAGCTAGAAACACAAGCATATTGCTAGGTATTACTGTTGGAGCTAGAAACACAAGCATATTGCTAGGTATTACTGTTGGAGCTAGAAACACAAGCATATTGCTAGGTATTACTGTTGGAGCTAGAAACACAAGCATATTGCTAGGTATTACTGTTGGAGCTAGAAACACAAGCATATTGCTAGGTATTACTGTTGGAGCTAGAAACACAAGCATATTGCTAGGTATTACTGTTGGAGCTAGAAACACAAGCATATTGCTAGGTATTACTGTACTGTTGGAGCTAGAAACTCAAGCATATTGTTAGGTATTACTGTTGGAGCTAGAAACACAAGCATATTGCTAGGTATTACTGTTGGAGCTAGAAACACAAGCATATTGTTAGGTATTACTGTACTGTTGGAGCTAGAAACACAAGCATATTGTTAGGTATTACTGTTGGAGCTAGAAACACAAGCATATTGCTAGGTATTACTGTTGGAGCTAGAAACACAAGCATATTGCTAGGTATTACTGTTGGAGCTAGAAACACAAGCATATTGCTAGGTATTACTGTACTGTTGGAGCTAGTAACACAAGCATATTGCTAGGTATTACTGTTGGAGCTAGAAACACAAGCATATTGCTAGGTATTACTGCTGGAGCTAGAAACACAAGCATATTGCTAGGTATTACTGTTGGAGCTAGAAACACAAGCATATTGCTAGGTATTACTGTTGGAGCTGGAAACACAAGCATATTGTTAGGTATTACTGTACTGTTGGAGTTAGAAACACAAGCATATTGTTAGGTATTACTGTTGGAGCTAGAAACACAAGCATATTGCTAGGTATTACTGTTGGAGCTAGAAACACAAGCATATTGTTAGGTATTACTGTACTGTTGGAGCTAGACACACAAGCATATTGTTAGGTATTACTGTACTGTTGGAGCTAGACACACAAGCATATTGTTAGGTATTACTGTACTGTTGGAGCTAGACACACAAGCATATTGTTAGGTATTACTGTTGGAGCTGGAAACACAAGCATATTGTTAGGTATTACTGTAGGAGCTAGAAACACAAGCATATTGCTAGGTATTACTGTTGGAGCTAGAAACACAAGCATATTGCTAGGTATTACTGTTGGAGCTAGACACACAAGCATATTGCTAGGTATCACTGTTGGAGCTAGAAACACAAGCATATTGCTAGGTATTACTGTTGGAGCTAGAAACACAAGCATATTGCTAGGTATTACTGTACTGTTGGAGCTAGAAACACAAGCATATTGCTAGGTATTACTGTTGGAGCTAGAAACACAAGCATATTGCTAGGTATTACTGTTGGAGCTAGAAACACAAGCATATTGCTAGGTATTACTGTTGGAGCTAGAAACACAAGCATATTGCTAGGTATTACTGTACTGTTGGAGCTAGAAACACAAGCATATTGCTAGGTATTACTGTTGGAGCTGGAAACACAAGCATATTGTTAGGTATTACTGTAGGAGCTAGAAACACAAGCATATTGCTAGGTATTACTGTACTGTTGGAGCTAGAAACACAAGCATATTGCTAGGTATTACTGTTGGAGCTAGAAACACAAGCATATTGTTAGGTATTACTGTTGGAGTTAGAAACACAAGCATATTGTTAGGTATTACTGTTGGAGCTAGAAACACAAGCATATTGTTAGGTATTACTGTTGGAGCTAGAAACACAAGCATATTGTTAGGTATTACTGTTGGAGCTAGAAACACAAGCATATTGCTAGGTATTACTGTTGGAGCTAGAAACACAAGCATATTGCTAGGTATTACTGTTGGAGCTAGAAACACAAGCATATTGCTAGGTATTACTGTTGGAGCTAGACACACAAGCATATTGCTAGGTATTACTGTTGGAGCTAGAAACACAAGCATATTGCTAGGTATTACTGTTGGAGCTAGAAACACAAGCATATTGCTAGGTATTACTGTTGGAGCTAGAAACACAAGCATATTGCTAGGTATTACTGTTGGAGCTAGAAACACAAGCATATTGCTAGGTATTACTGTTGGAGCTAGAAACACAAGCATATTGCTAGGTATTACTGTTGGAGTTAGAAACACAAGCATATTGCTAGGTATTACTGTTGGAGTTACAAACACAAGCATATTGCTAGGTATTACTGTTGGAGCTAGAAACACAAGCATATTGCTAGGTATTACTGTTGGAGTTAGAAACACAAGCATATTGCTAGGTATTACTGTTGGAGCTAGAAACACAAGCATATTGCTAGGTATTACTGTTGGAGCTAGAAACACAAGCATATTGCTAGGTATTACTGTTGGAGTTAGAAACACAAGCATATTGCTAGGTATTACTGTTGGAGCTAGAAACACAAGCATATTGCTAGGTATTACTGTTGGAGCTAGAAACACAAGCATATTGCTAGGTATTACTGTTGGAGTTAGAAACACAAGCATATTGCTAGGTATTACTGTTGGAGCTAGACACACAAGCATATTGCTAGGTATTACTGTTGGAGCTAGACACACAAGCATATTGCTAGGTATTACTGTTGGAGTTAGAAACACAAGCATATTGCTAGGTATTACTGTTGGAGCTAGAAACACAAGCATATTGCTAGGTGTTACTGTTGGAGCTAGAAACACAAGCATATTGCTAGGTATTACTGTTGGAGCTAGAAACACAAGCATATTGTTAGGTATTACTGTACTGTTGGAGCTAGAAACACAAGCATATTGCTAGGTGTTACTGTTGAAGCTAGAAACACAAGCATTTCACTGCACCTGCGTCCAATAAATTGGGAATGACAGTGGATAAGAGAGAGAAGGAGAGGGAGAAGGAGAGGGAGAGGGAGAAGGAGAGGGAGAGGGAGAAGGAGAGGGAGAGGGAGACGGAGAGGGAGAAGGAGAGGGAGAGGGAGACGGAGAGGGAGAAGGAGAAGGACATGCGGAGAGTGAGATGGAGAGGGAGAGGGAGACGGAGAGGGAGAAGGAGAAGGACATGCGGAGAGTGAGATGGAGAGGGAGAGGGAGAGGGAGAAGGAGAGGGAGAGGGAGACGGAGAGGGAGAAGGAGAAGGACATGCGGAGAGTGAGATGGAGAGGGAGAGGGAGAGGGAGAAGGAGAGGGAGAGGGAGACGGAGAGGGAGAAGGAGAAGGACATGCGGAGAGTGAGATGGAGAGGGAGAGGGAGAAGGAGAAGGAGAGGGAGAGGGAGACGGAGAGGGAGAAGGACATGCGGAGAGTGAGATGGAGAGGGAGAAGGACAGACGAAGAGTGAGATGGAGAGGGAGAAGGAGAAGGAAGAGGAAGAGGAAGAGGGAGAGGGAGAGGGAGAGGGAGAAGGAGAAGGAGAAGGACATGCGGAGAGTGAGATGGAGAGGGAGAAGGACAGACGAAGAGTGAGATGGAGAGGGAGAGGGAGAAGGAGAAGGAGAAGGAGAAGGAGGAGAGAGAGAGAGAGAGAGAGAGAGAGAGAGAGAGAGAGAGAGAGAGAGAGAGAGAGAGAGAGAGAGAGAGAGAGAGAGAGAGAGAGAGAGAGAGAGAGAGAGAGAGAGAGAGAGAGAGAGAGAGAGAGAGAGAGAGAGAGAGAGAGAGAGAGAGAGAGAGAGAGAGAGAGAGAGAGAGAGACTACCTCACTTGCTTTGGCAATGTTAACACATGTTTCCCATGCCAATAAAGCCCATTGAATTGAGAGAGGAGGAAGAGGGAGAGGAAGAGGGAGAGGGAGAGGGAGAGGAAGAGGGAGAGGGAGAGGGAGAGGAAGAGGAAGAGTGAGATGGAGAGGGAGAGGGAGAAGGACAGACGAAGAGTGAGATGGAGAAGGAGAGGGCGAGGAAGAGGGAGAGGAAGAGGAAGAGGAAGAGTGAGATGGAGAAGGAGAGGGCGAGGAAGAGGGAGAGGAAGAGGGAGAGGAAGAGGAAGAGGAAGAGTGAGATGGAGAGGGAGAGGGAGAAGGAGAGGGAGAGGGAGAGGAAGAGGGAGAGGGAGAGGAAGAGGGAGAGGGAGAGGGAGAGGAAGAGGGAGAGGGAGAGGAAGAGGGAGAGGGAGAGGAAGAGGAAGAGGGAGAGGGAGAGGAAGAGGAAGAGGAAGCGGAAGAGGAAGAGTGAGATGGAGAGGGAGAGGGAGAGGGAGAGGGAGAGGAAGAGTGAGATGGAGAGGGAGAGGGAGAGGGAGAGGAAGAGGGAGAGGAAGAGGGAGAGGAAGAGGAAGAGGAAGATAGAGATGGAGAGGGAGAGGGAGAGGGAGAAGGACAGACGAAGAGTGAGAGGGAGAGGGAGAGGGAGAGGGAGAAGGAAGAGGAAGAGGGAGAGGGAGAGGGAGAAGGAGAAGGAAGAGGAAGAGTGAGATGGAGAGGGAGAGGGAGAGGGAGAGGGAGAAGGAAGAGGAAGAGGGAGAGGGAGAGGGAGAAGGAAGAGGAAGAGTGAGATGGAGAGGGAGAGGGAGAGGGAGAAGGACAGACGAAGAGTGAGAGGGAGAGGGAGAGGGAGAGGGAGAGGGAGAGGGAGAGGGAGAAGGAAGAGGAAGAGGGAGAGGGAGAGGGAGAGGGAGAAGGACAGACGAAGAGTGAGATGGAGAGGGAGAGGGAGAGGGAGAGGGAGAGGGAAGAGGAAGAGGGAGAGGGAGAGGGAGAGGAAGAGGAAGAGGAAGAGGAAGAGTGAGATGGAGAGGGAGAGGGAGAGGGAGAAGGACAGACGAAGAGTGAGATGAAGAGGGAGAGGAAGAGGAAGAGGAAGAGTGAGATGGAGAGGGAGAGTGAGAGGGAGAAGGACAGACGAAGAGGGAGAGGGAGAGGGAGAAGGAGAGGGAGAGGGAGAGGAAGAGTGAGAGGGAGAGGGAGAAGGAGAGGGAGAGGGAGAGGAAGAGTGAGAGTGAGAGGGAGAGGGAGAAGGAAGAGGAAGAGGGAGAGGGAGAGGGAGAGGAAGAGGAAGAGGGAGAGGGAGAAGGAAGAGGAATAGGGAGAGGGAGAGGGAGAGGGAGAGGAAGAGGGAGAGGAAGAGGAAGAGGAAGAGGAAGAGGAAGAGGGAGAGGGAGAGGGAGAGGGAGAGGCAGACGGACATGGAGAGGGAGAGTGAGAGGGAGAGGGAGAGGGAGAAGGACAGACGAAGAGTGAGATGGAGAGGGAGAGGGAGAGGGAGAGGGAGAATGAAGAGGAAGAGTGAGATGGAGAGGGAGAGGGAGAGGGAGAGGGAGAAGGACAGACGAAGAGTGAGATGGAGAGGGAGAGGGAGAGGGAGAGGGAGAAGGGAGAGGGAGAGGGAGAGGGAGAGGGAGAGGAAGAGGAAGAGGGAGAGGGAGAGGCAGACGGACATGGAGAGGGAGAGGGAGAGGGAGAGGGAGAGGAAGAGGAAGAGGGAGAGGGAGAGGGAGAGGGAGAGGAAGAGGGAGAGGAAGAGGAAGAGGGAGAGGGAGAGGGAGAGGAAGAGGAAGAGGGAGAGGAAGAGGGAGAGGGAGAGGGAGAGGAAGAGGAAGAGGGAGAGGGAGAGGGAGACAGAAAGGGAGAGGGAGAGGGAGAGGGAGGGGAAGAGGAAGAGGAAGAGGGAGAGGGAGAGGGAGAGGCAGACGGACATGGAGAGGGAGAGTGAGAGGGAGAGGGAGAGGAAGAGGAAGAGGAAGAGGAAGAGGGAGAGGGAGAGGGAGAGGGAGACAGAAAGGGAGAGGGAGACGAAGAAGGAGACGGTGACGGAGAGGGAGATGGAGAGGGAGAGGAAGAGGGAGAGGAAGAGGGAGAGGGAGAGGGAGACAGAAAGGGAGAGGGAGACGAAGAAGGAGACGGTGACGGAGAGGGAGATGGAGAGGGAGATGGAGAGGGAGAGATCGTACATTGTCTTAGTTTGTGTTAAAGTGGAAAGTGTGTTTTGATAGATTGATAGAGAGAAAGAATGTAGGAGAATAAGACAGTAGGCAACCAGGTTTGTCTGTCAGAACATGTATGAATTGAATCCCTGTGTCTGGGAGCTAGGGCGGGGATGAAGGAGGTGACTAGTTTAGGGTGTCTGGGAGCTGTTCTGAGATCCATGCAGCCTGTGGATGTGTATTCAGGGCTCAAGGGGAAGGTATATGCCAGTTAGCATGTCTGGTCCTGGCCAGACTATACACTGTATGTTCTGTAAGTCTACTGCTGCTTTGAGGGGGAGGGAGGGAGGGAGGGAGAGAGGGGGAGAGAGAGAGAGAGAGAGAATGAGGATCACTTCTAAGGTGGATCTCTCCTGTGTAGTCTCTTCAGGTTATCTTAAAGTATGGTAACGTTTACACGGTGTGTTTATGAGAGGGGCTTTTAACGAACGGGTCAGAGACCACTATCAGCGATCTGCTCAGAGTTAAATATGTTTCGCTGTAAAAGGTGGTCGCTTGGTTTACTTTATTCTATAGCGTTTATTCTAAAGCAGCTCCCTGGGATGACGTATAGTTATTAAGACAGTCTGAAGTGATGCTAGCTGTCTGTTGTGGGTTGAGATGGAGGTGACTAGTTTAGGGCGGGGATGAAGGAGGTGACTAGTTTAGGGTGGGTTGAGAAGGAGGTGACTAGTTTAGGGCGGGGATGAAGGAGGTGACTAGTTTAGGGCGGGGATGAAGGAGGTGACTAGTTTAGGGCGGGGATGAAGGAGGTGACTAGTTTAGGGCGGAGATGAAGGAGGTGACTAGTTTAGGGCGGGGATGAAGGAGGTGACTAGTTTAGGGTGGGTTGAGAAGGAGGTGACTAGTTTAGGGCGGGGATGAAGGAGGTGACTAGTTTAGGGCGGGGATGAAGGGGGTGACTAGTTTAGGGCGGGGATGAAGGAGGTGACTAGTTTAGGGCGGAGATGAAGGAGGTGACTAGTTTAGGGCGGGGATGAAGGAGGTGACTAGTTTAGGGTGGGTTGAGAAGGAGGTGACTAGTTTAGGGCGGGGATGAAGGAGGTGACTAGTTTAGGGCGGGGATGAAGGAGGTGACTAGTTTAGGGTGGGGATGAAGGGTGGGTTGAGAAGGAGGTGACTAGTTTAGGGCAGGGAGGAAGGAGGTGACTAGTTTAGGGCGGGATGAAGGAGGTGACTAGTTTAGGGCGGGGATGAAGGAGGTGACTAGTTTAGGGTGGGGATGAAGGGTGGGTTGAGAAGGAGGTGACTAGTTTAGGGTGGGGATGAAGGGTGGGTTGAGAAGGAGGTGACTAGTTTAGGGCGGGGATGAAGGAGGTGACTAGTTTAGGGCGGGGATGAAGGGTGGGTTGAGATGGAGTTGACTAGTTTAGGGTGGGGATGAAGGAGGTGACTAGTTTAGGGCGGGGATGAAGGGGGTGACTAGTTTAGGGCGGGGATGAAGGAGGTGACTAGTTTAGGGCGGGGATGAAGGAGGTGACTAGTTTAGGGCGGGGAGGAAGGAGGTGACTAGTTTAGGGTGGGGATGAAGGAGGTGACTAGTTTAGGGCGGGGATGAAGGGTGGGTTGAGATGGAGGTGACTAGTTTAGGGTGGGGATGAAGGAGGTGACTAGTTTAGGGTGGGGATGAAGGAGGTGACTAGTTTAGGGCGGGGATGAAGGGGGTGACTAGTTTAGGGCGGGGAGGAAGGAGGTCACTAGTTTAGGGCGGGAATTAAGGAGTTGACTAGTTTAGGGCGGGGAGGAAGGAGGTGACTAGTTTAGGGTGGGGATGAAGGAGGTGACTAGTTTAGGGAGGGGATGAAGGAGGTGACTAGTTTAGGGTGGGGATGAAGGGTGGGTTGAGATGGAGGTGACTAGTTTAGGGTGGGATGAAGGAGGTGACTAGTTTAGGGTGGGGATGAAGAAGGTGACTAGTTTAGGGTGGGGATGAAGGAGGTGACTAGTTTAGGGCGGGGAGGAAGGAGATGACTAGTTTAGGGCGGGGATGAAGGAGGTGACTAGTTTAGGGCGGGGATGAAGGAGGTGACTAGTTTAGGGCGGGGATGAAGGAGGTGACTAGTTTAGGGCGGGGAGGAAGGAGGTGAATAGTTTAGGGTGGGTTGAGAAGCAGGTGACTAGTTTAGGGCAGGGAGGAAGGAGGTGACTAGTTTAGGGCGGGGATGAAGGAGGTGACTAGTTTAGGGCGGGGATGAAGGAGGTGACTAGTTTAGGGCGGGGATGAAGGAGAAGACTAGTTTAGGGTGGGGATGAAGGAGGTGACTAGTTTAGGGCGGGGATGAAGGGTGGGTTGAGATGGAGGTGACTAGTTTAGGGTGGGGATGAAGGAGGTGACTAGTTTAGGGTGGGGATGAAGGAGGTGACTAGTTTAGGGCGGGGATGAAGGGGGTGACTAGTTTAGGGCGGGGAGGAAGGAGGTCACTAGTTTAGGGCGGGAATGAAGGAGGTGACTAGTTTAGGGCGGGGAGGAAGGAGGTGACTAGTTTAGGGTGGGGATGAAGGGTGGGTTGAGATGGAGGTGACTAGTTTAGGGCGGGATGAAGGAGGTGACTAGTTTAGGGTGGGGATGAAGGAGGTGACTAGTTTAGGTCGGGGATGAAGGAGGTGACTAGTTTAGGGTGGGGATGAAGGAGGTGACTAGTTTAGGGCGGGGATGAAGGAGGTGACTAGTTTAGGGCGGGGATGAAGGGTGGGTTGAGATGGAGGTGACTAGTTTAGTGAGGGATGAAGGAGGTGACTAGTTTAGGGCAGGGAGGAAGGAGGTGACTAGTTTAGGGCGGGGATGAAGGAGGTGACTAGTTTAGGGCGGGGATGAAGGAGGTGACTAGTTTAGGGCGGGGATGAAGGAGGTGACTAGTTTAGGGTGGGGATGAAGGAGGTGACTAGTTTAGGGCGGGGATGAAGGGTGGGTTGAGATGGAGATGACTAGTTTAGTGAGGGATGAAGGATTTGACTAGTTTATGGCAGGGAGGAAGGAGGTGACTAGTTTGGGGAGGGGATGAAGGAGGTGACTAGTTTAGGGTGGGTTAAGAAGGAGGTGACTAGTTTAGGGCGGGGATGAAGGAGGTGACTAGTTTAGGGCGGGATGAAGGAGGTGACTAGTTTAGGGTGGGGATGAAGGAGGTGAATAGTTTAGGGTGGGGATGAAGGAGGTGACTAGTTTAGGGTGGGGATGAAGGAGGTGACTAGTTTAGGGCGGGGATGAAGGAGGTGACTAGTTTAGGGCGGGGATGAAGGGTGGGTTGAGATGGAGGTGACTAGTTTAGGGTGGGGATGAAGGAGGTGACTAGTTTAGGGCGGGGATGAAGGGTGGGTTGAGAAGGAGGTGACTAGTTTAGGGTGGGGATGAAGGAGGTGACTAGTTTAGGGTGGGTTGAGATGGAGGTGACTAGTTTAGGGCGGGGATGAAGGAGGTGACTAGTTTAGGGCGGGGATGAAGGAGGTGACTAGTTTAGGGCGGGGATGAAGGGTGGGTTGAGAAGGAGGTGACTAGTTTAGGGCGGGGAGGAAGGGTGGGTTGAGACGGTTGATACCCAAGCGACACAAACTAGTAGAATTTGTACTTGAAATGAGATTCCTTGTATTTCGTTTTGGGTTCACATGTGACCAGATTTTCAGTGATATTCTGTAGCTAAATGTCTCTCCAATGTGCCGTCATAGAATTAGGAGCTGGCGTCATTTCAGCCTGTATGAGGTTTTCAACCTTTTTTTCTTTCAACGTGTTTTTGTGTTTTCCTTTCTAAAGGCTGTGTATGACCTGACCTCAGGTCAGTGACAGAGTTGTGTGTATGACCTGACCTCAGGTAAGTGCCAGAGTTGTGTGTATAATGTATGTGTGAGGCCTTGACCCGGTCATTTTTAGCGTCACAGAAAACACACATACAGTATATGTATATATATAAATTATATATATATAATGTAAATTAATAATGTTAACATTAAACATTAAATAATGTTCATTTTAACAGGTTGTCATGCTAAGATCAAGGTCTCCTTTACAGATGAGACCTGTATCAAAAATACACATCACTATACACATCAATATACACATCACTATACACATCACTATACACATCACTATACACATTAATATACACATCAATATACACATCAATATATACATTAATATACACATTAATATACACATTAATATACACATCAATATACACATCAATATATACATTAATATACACATCACTATATACATCACTATAGACATCAATATACACATCAATATACACATCAATATATACATTAATATACACATCACTATACACATCACTATACACATCACTATAGACATCAATATACATATCAATATACACATTAATATACACATCAATATACACATCAATATACACATCAATATATACATCACTATACACATCACTATAGACATCACTATAGACATCACTATACACATCACTATACACATCAATATACACATTAATATACACATCAATATACACATCAATATATACATTAATATACACATCGATACACATCACTATACACATTAATATACACATCACTATAGACATCACTATACACATTAATACACATCACTATACACATCACTATACACATCACTATAGACATCAATATACACCTCAATATATACATTAATATACACATCACTATACACATCAATATACACATCACTATACACATCACTATACACATCAATATATACATCACTATACACATCAATATACACATCACTATAGACATCACTATAGACATCACTATAGACATCACTATACACATCAATATACACATTAATATACACATCAATATACACATCAATATACACATCAATATATACATCACTATACACATCACTATAGACATCACTATAGACATCACTATACACATCACTATACACATCAATATACACATTAATATACACATCAATATACACATCAATATATACATTAATATACACATCGATACACATCACTATACACATTAATATACACATCACTATAGACATCACTATACACATTAATACACATCACTATACACATCACTATATACATCACTATAGACATCACTATACACATCACTATACACATCAATATACACATTAATATACACATCAATATACACATCAATATATACATTAATATACACATCACTATACCCATTAATACACATCACTATACACATTAATACACACATCACTATACACATCAATATACACATCACTATAGACATCACTATACACATCACTATACACATCACTATACACACATCAATATACATATCACTATAGACATCACTATACACATCAATATGCACATCAATATACATATCACTATAGACATCACTATACACATCACTATAGACATCACTATAGACATCACTATACACATCACTATACACATCACTATACACAACAATATACACATTAATATACACATCACTATACACATCACTATACACATCACTATACACATCACTATACACACATCAATATACATATCACTATAGACATCACTATACACATCACTATACACATCAATATGCACATCAATATACACATCACTATACACATCACTATACACATCACTATACACATCACTATACACATCACTGTACACATCAATATACACATTAATATACACATCACTATACACATCACTATACACATCACTATACACATCACTATACACATCACTATACACATCACTATAGACATCACTATACACATCACTATACACATTACTATACACATCACATACACATGACTGTACACGTCACTATACACCACACTATAGACCTCACTATAGACATCACTATACACATCACTATACACATCACTATACACAGCACTATACACATCACTATAGACATCACTATACACATCACTATACACATCACTATACACATCACATACACATGACTGTACACGTCACTATACACCACACTATAGACCTCACTATAGACATCACTATACACATCACTATACACATCACTATACACATCACTATACACATCAATATACACATTAATATACACATCACTATACACATCACTATACACATCACTATACACATCACTATACACATCACTATAGACATCACTATACACATCACTATACACATCACTATACACATCACATACACATGACTGTACACGTCACTATACACCACACTATAGACCTCACTATAGACATCACTATACACATCACTATACACATCACTATAGACATCACTATAGACATCACGATAGCCAATGTTTGCTCTAATACTGGATACTGGCCGGTATCAGTGTTGGAGTAAATCAGCATTGTTTGTGCAACGGCCTAATCAGAGAGGAAATGGCAAATAATATGAAAAAATCTTTGTCTGAATGTACCTATCTATCTAAATCTAATCAGGGTCCCATGGGAAACACTGACCAACACTATGGTTCCTACTCTGTCACAACCATATCCTCCCTTACATAGCTCAATCCAAGATGGCGTAGCAGTCGGACGTGTCTTTGTCCTGTCCTGTCCCGTGTAAATAGTCTTCGTATTTTTCGTATACATTTCGTATATATTTTAATTTCACTTTCCATCTAGGAACTGAATATACATTCCTACATTCCGCCTCACCCAATGTGGTACGGACCTGCTATTTTTTTTATACTTTAGAACCGTAACCCCAATCAGAAGCTAGCCAGATAACTAGCTACTAGCTAGTAGTCAGTTAGCCACTGCTGCGGTCTTCACCCTCAACTCGGACACAGCCAGCTTCAATACCGGGCCAATACCTGCCAGTCTGCAAGCGCGATATCAACCCAGAGCATATAGGACTGCTTTTTCTCTACCACATCACCGGATTCCTGACGCAAGCTCTGGACAATTACACCGTATCATCACAGCTAGCTAGCTGCAACCGAGTGGCTACTACTGGCTAACACCTCTGTCCCGAAGCAAGCACCAGTTAGCCTTGAGCTAGCCTCGAGCTAGGCCCATCTGCCGGCTAGCTGAAGAGGTCTACCAGCGAATTATTGGGCTACAATACCAGCTACAAGCTAATTTAGCCAGTTTTTTGCCGCTGCTAGTAGCTTTTACCTTCTGCACAGACACCAGCCCTGTTATTAGCCTGGATATTACTCACCAATTTACCAGCATCGGACTGTCTCTCGACAACAACGCCGGATTCCTGCCGTAATCCCTGAGCCACTACTTCTGATCCTCACAGCTAGCTTGCGGCTAGCGCAGCTAGCGCCACTGCCACGAAGCTAGCACCAGTTAGCAAACACAATTCTCTGTCGACACGACCACGTCTGAGCAGACCCCCTCCGTCTGAGCAGACCACCCCCCGGGCTACTAACTTTAAACGCCGCGTGCTAGCTTAGTGGAGGCCTCCCTGCTCCATCTACGGCTGCCCCCTGGACACTATGATCACTTGGCTACATAGCTGATGCATGCTTGACTGTCCATTAATTCACGGTACTCCATTCTGTTTATTTGTGTTTTATCTGTCGGCTCTGTGCTTTAACTCAGGATCTGTGTGTAGTTAATCCGACCCTCTCTGCCTAGTCGTCGCCATTTTTACCTGTTGTTGCTGTGTTAGACTAGCACCCTGTTATTGCTGCTGTTATCTTACCTGTTGTTTTAGCTAGCTCTCCCAATCAAGACCTGCAATCACTTTATGCCTTATTGTATGTCTCTCTCAAATATCAATATGCCTTGCATACTGTTGTTCAGGCTAGTTATCATTATCATTGTTTTGGTTTGCAATGGACCCTGTAGTTCCACTCTCCGTACCTCTGATACCTCCTTGGTCCCACCCCCCACACATGCGGTGACCTCACCCATTGAGACCAGCATGTCCAGAGATACAACCTCTCTTATCATCACCCAGTGCCTGGGCTTGCCTCCGCTGTACCCACGCCCCACCATACCCCTGTCTGCACATTATGCCCAGAATCTATTCTACCACGCCCATAAATCTGCTCCTTTTATTCTTTGTCCCCAACGCTCTAGGCGACCAGTTTTGATAGCCTTTAGCCGCACCCTCATCCTACTACTCCTCTGTTCCTCGGGTGATGTGGAGGTAAAGGCCCTGCATGTCCCCAGTCACCCTCATTTGTTGACTTCTGTGATCGAAAAAGCCTTGGCCTCATGCATGTCAACATCAGAAGCCTCCTCCCTAAGTTTGCCTTACTCACCGCTTTAGCACACTCTGCCAACCCTGATGTCCTTGCCGTGTCCGAATCCTGGCTTAGGAAGGCCACCAAAAATTCTGAGATTTCCATACCCAACTAGAACACTTTCCGTCAAGATAGAACTGCCGAAGGGGGAGGAGTTGCAATCTACTGCAGAGATAGCCTGCAAAGTTCTGTCATACTTTCCAGGTCTATGCCCAAACAGTTCGAACTTCTAATTTTAAAAATTAATCTCTCCAGAAATAAGTCTCTCACTGTTGCCGCCTGCTACCGACCCCCCTCAGCTCCCAGCTGTGCCCTGGACACCATCTGTGAATTGATCGCTCCCCATCTAGCTTCAGAGTTTGTTCTGTTAGGTGACCTAAACTGGGATATGCTTAACACCCCGGCAGTCCTACAATCCAAGCTTGATGCCCTCAATCTCACACAAATCATCAAGGAACCCACCAGGTACAACCCTAAATCCGTAAACATGGGCACCCTAATAGACATTATCCTGACCAACCTGCCCTCCAAATACACCTCTGCTGTCTTCAATCAAGATCTCAGCGATCACTGCCTCATTGCCTGTATCCGCCACGGGTCCGCGGTCAAACGACCACCCCTCATCACTGTCAAACGCTCCCTAAAACACTTCTGCGAGCAGGCCTTTCTAATCGACCTGGCCCGGGTACCCTGGAAGGATATTGACCTCATCCCGTCAGTTGAGGATGCCTGGTCATTCTTTAAATGTTAATTCCTCACCATATTAGATTGGCATGCTCCGTTCAAAAAATGCAGAACCAAGAACAGATATAGCCCTTGGTTCACTCCAGACCTGACTGCCCTCGACCAGCACAAAAACATCCTGTGGCGAACTGCAATAGCATCGAAGAGCCCCCGCGATATGCAACTGTTCAGGGAAGTCAGGAACCAATACACGCAGTCAGTCAGGAAAGCAAAGGCCAGCTTTTTCAAGCAGAAATTTGCATCCTGTAGCTCTAACTCCAAAAAGTTCTGGGATACTGTAAAGTCCATGGAGAACAAGAGCACCTCCTCCCAGCTGCCCACTGCACTGAGGCTAGGTAACACGGTCACCACCGATAAATCCGTGATAATCGAAGACTTCAACAAGCATTTCTCAATGGCTGGCCATGCCTTCCTCCTGGCGACTCCAACCTTGGCCAACAGCCCCGCCCCCCTCGCTGCTACTCGCCCAAGCCTCCCCAGCTTCTCCTTTACCCAAATCCAGATAGCAGATGTTCTGAAAGAGCTGGAAAACCTGGACCCATACAAATCAGCTGGGCTTGACAATCTGGACCCCCTATTTCTGAAACTGTCCGCCGCCATTGTCGCACCCCCTATCACCAGTCTGTTCAACCTCTCCTTCGTATCATCTGAGATCCCCAAGGATTGGAAAGCTGCCGCGGTCATCCCCCTCTTCAAAGGGGGAGACACCCTGGACCCAAACTGTTACAGACCTATATCCATCCTGCCCTGCCTATCTAAGGTCTTCGAAAGCCAAGTCAACAAACAGATCACTGACCATCTCGAATCCCACCGTACCTTCTCCGCTGTGCAATCCGGTTTCCGAGCCGGTCATGGGTGCACCTCAGCCACGCTCAAGGTACTAAACGATATCATAACCGCCATCGATAAAAGACATTACTGTGCAGCCGTCTTCATCGACCTGGCCAAGGCTTTCGACTCTGTCAATCACCATATTCTTATCGGCAGACTCAGTAGCCTCGGTTTTTCTAATGACTGCCTTGCCTGGTTCACCAACTACTTTGCAGACAGAGTTCAGTGTGTCAAATCGGAGGGCATGTTGTCCGGTCCTCTGGCAGTCTCTATGGGGGTACCACAGGGTTCAATTCTCGGGCCGACTCTTTTCTCTGTATACATCAATGATGTTGCTCTTGCTGCGGGCGATTCCCTGATCCACCTCTACGCAGACGACACCATTCTATATACTTCCGGCCCTTCCTTGGACACTGTGCTATCTAACCTCCAAACGAGCTTCAATGCCATACAACACTCCTTCCGTGGCCTCCAACTGCTCTTAAACGCTAGTAAAACCAAATGCATGCTTTTCAACCGTTCGCTGCCTGCACCCGCACGCCCGACTAGCATCACCACCCTGGACGGTTCCGACCTAGAATATGTGGACATCTATAAGTACCTAGGTGTCTGGCTAGACTGCAAACTCTCCTTCCAGACTCATATCAAACATCTCCAATCCAAAATCAAAGCAAGAATCGGCTTTCTATTCCGCAACAAAGCCTCCTTCACTCACGCCGCCAAACTTACCCTAGTAAAACTGACTATCCTACCGATCCTCGACTTCGGCGATGTCATCTACAAAATAGCTTCCAATACTCTACTCAGCAAACTGGATGCAGTTTATCACAGTGCCATTCGTTTTGTTACTAAAGCACCTTATACGACCCACCACTGCGACCTGTATGCCCTAGTCGGCTGGCCCTCGCTACATGTTCGTCGTCAGACCCACTGGCTCCAGGTCATCTACAAGGCTATGCTAGGTAAAGTGCCGCCTTATCTCAGTTCACTGGTCACGATGGCTACACCCACCCGCAACACGCGCTCCAGCAGGTGTATCTCACTGATCATCCCTAAAGCCAAAACCTCATTTGGACGCCTTTCCTTCCAGTTCTCTGCTGCCTGCGACTGGAACGAATTGCAAAAATCTCTGAAGTTGGAGACTTTTATCTCCCTCAACAACTTTAAAAATCTGCTATCCGAGCAGCTAACCGATCGCTGCAGCTGTACATAGTCCATCTGTAAACTACCCACCCAATTTACCTACCTCACCCCCCATACTGCTTTTATTTATTTACTTTTCTGCTCTTTTGCACACCAGTATCTCTTCTTGCACATGATCATCTGATGATTTATCACTCCAGTGTTAATCTGCTAAATTGTAATTATTCGATTTATTGCCTACCTCATGCCTTTTGCACACATTGTATATAGATTCTCTTTTTTTTCTACCATGTTATTGACTTGTTTATTGTTTACTCCATGTGTAACTCTGTGTTGTCTGTTCACACTGCTACGCTTTATCTTGGCCAGGTCGCAGTTGCAAATGAGAACTTGTTCTCAACTAGCCTACCTGGTTAAATAAAGGTGAAATAAAAAAATTAAAAAAATTAAAAGTAATGAATTGTCATGGACACTGTATTCCAACCATAAAATAAGAATTATAATTATATTTCTATGATTCCAACAGTTTACCCAAGTATTTAGATCTAGAATTGCAAGTGAAATCCCAATCACAATATTTGGTACAAAAATTTAAAATCTGATTTTTTTTGCACATTTTTCACAGCTCTAACATCAATACATGAAAAGCAAAACACAATCATAGAAAACAAACATATTCTTCATTAAAAAAGGTCCTCAATCGGCCTTTTGAATTGTCCTAGAGGCACCAATTAATGCAACCGCTTCCTTCCTCCCCTTTCTCTCTCTGTCTGTCTGTCTGTCTGTCTGTCTGTCTGTCTGTCTGTCTGTCTGTCTGTCTGTCTGTCTGTCTGTCTGTCTGTCTGTCTGTCTGTCTGTCTGTCTGTCTGTCTGTCTGTCTGTCTGTCTGTCTGTCTCTGTCTCTGTCTCTGTCTCTGTCTAGATAATATATAAAAGTGAATTAAACAATAAAAAACAGTAATTATTACACTCACAGAAGTGTCAAATTATGTCTATATACATGTGTAAATAGTTTAAGTACAAAAGGGAATATAAATAAACATAAATATGGGTTGTATTCACAATGGTGTTTGTTCCTCACTGGTTACCCTTTTCTTGAGGCAACAGGTCACACATCTTGCTGCTGTGATGGCACACTGTGGTATTTCACCCAGTAGATATGAGAGTTTATCAAAGCTGGGTTTGTTTTCAAATTCTTTGTGGACCCTCCCTCCCTCCCTCCCTCCCTCCCTCCCTCCCTCCCTCCCTCCCTCCCTCCCTCCCTCCCTCCCTTCCTTCCTCTCTGTCCGTGGCCCACGTCTGTGTGGGAGGTGGATGCCCTGGGCCATGGCTGTAGTGTCATAGCAGTCTAAAGTAAACACTCTTTTGCATAACATGTCATATTGCTGATATCACATCCACCCATCCACCCAGCCCTTTCACGCAGCTGTTTCCATGGGAATACCCGGTTTAAAAAGGACACAACTTGTACAATAATTGACAATAACGACATAGAGAATATGAAGGTTTTAGTATAACACGTTGGACACAGGGAAGTTGGGGATTTTTTTTGTGTGGAAGTGACAGCCTGGCTGGCAGGAGTGGGTGGATGGGACGTCAGTAAGATTACATGCCCATACAGAACAGTGATGTTTTACACAAAGTCCACGTTTTAGAGCCACCATCAACTTTACACTATTATATTCAAGTTAACTTTACACTATTATATTCAAGTTAACTTTACAATAGTATATTCATGTTAACTTTACAACATTATATTCAAGTTAACTTTACAATATTATATTCATGTTAACTTTACACTATTATATTCAAGTTAACTTTACAATAGTATATTCATGTTAACTTTTAATAGTATATTAATGGTAACTTTACAACCATATTAATAATATACATCATATACCCTTAAAATACAGCATTCTATCTGTGGGTCTGTGTCTGAGTGTGTGAGCATCAGAGGCATGCCTCCATGTGTGTGTGTGTGTGTGTGTGTGTGTGTGTGTGTGTGTGTGTGTGTGTGTGTGTGTGTGTGTGTGTGTGTGTGTGTGTGTGTGTGTGTGTGTCCATATCCGTGTGATTTTTAATCTAGCTCTCACCAGAGAGAGAGAAGTGACCTACGTGACTCGCAGAGAGAAAGAACACGTTGTGGTAATGACAGCTCTGCCAGCCTGGAGCGACAATATTGATGCTGGCAGAGTGGCTGAGACCCTAGCAACTGATGGCTAAGTAATGTTTCCATGACACTTCTGGGGATTGTTACCACATGGACATGTCACTTTTAATAAAGACCTAGTCCGGGGCTCCGTACCAAACGGCACCCTATTCCCTTGAAGGGGGGAGTTCTGGCGATGGGCTGTGGTCTAAAGTAGTACACTGTAGGGAAATGGTTTGGGACGGAAACCATGCATTTCACTTTGCTCTAATGTAAACAAAATCCACAAGCTCCCTCCAGGCCGAGACACACACACACACACACACACACACACACACACACACACACACACACACACACACACACACACACACACACACACACACACACACACACACACACACACACTGAAGTAGTATATCAGGCCTGGGGGGGGTTGATGTAGTACATCAGGCCTGGGGGGGGGGTTGATGTAGTATATAAGGCCTGGGGGGGGGGTTGATGTAGTACATCAGGCCTGAGGGGGGTTGATGTAGTACATCAGGCCTGGGGGGGTTGATGTAGTACATCAGGCCTGGGGGGGTTGATGTAGTATATCAGGCCTGGGGGGGTTGTTGTAGTACATCAGGCCTGGGGGGGGGTTGATGTAGTACATCAGGCCTGGGGGGGTTGATGTAGTACATCAGGCCTGGGGGGGTTGATGTAGTACATCAGGCCTGGGGGGGGGTTGATGTAGTATATCAGGCCTGGGGGGGGGTTGATGTAGTACATCAGGCCTGGGGGGGTTGATGTAGTACATCAGGCCTGGGGGGGTTGATGTAGTATATCAGGCCTGGGGGGGTTGTTGTAGTACATCAGGCCTGGGGGGGGGTTGATGTAGTACATCAGGCCTGGGGGGGTTGATGTAGTACATCAGGCCTGGGGGGGTTGATGTAGTACATCAGGCCTGGGGGGGGTTGATGTAGTATATCAGGCCTGGGGGGGTTGTTGTAGTACATCAGGCCTGGGGGGGTTGTTGTAGTACATCAGGCCTGGGGGGGGGTTGATGTAGTACATCAGGCCTGGGGGGGTTGATGTAGTACATCAGGCCTGGGGGGGTTGATGTAGTACATCAGGCCTGGGGGGGTTGATGTAGTACATCAGGCCTGGGGGGGTTGATGTAGTATATCAGGCCTGGGGGGGTTGTTGTATTACATCAGGCCTGGGGGGGGGTTGATGTAGTACATCAGGCCTGGGGGGGTTGATGTAGTACATCAGGCCTGGGGGGGTTGATGTAGTACATCAGGCCTGGGGGGGGTTGATGTAGTATATCAGGCCTGGGGGGGTTGTTGTAGTACATCAGGCCTGGGGGGGGGGGGGGGGTTGATGTTGTATATCAGGCCTGGGGGGGTTGATGCCTGGGGGGGTTGATGTAGTACATCAGGCCTGGGGGGTTGTCACGGTGTCTTTATTTAGACAGGGAGTCAATGCTGAGACCAAGGTGTCTTTATTTAGACAGGGAGTCGATGCTGAGACCAAGGTGTCTTTTACAGATGAGTCCTGTAATTACAAAAATCTACACATTAATGCAATATGAAAAGCAAAACAGAGATGCAAAACACAGTCATAGAAAACAAAACACATTCTTCATTAGAAAGGTCTTCAATCAGCCGTCTGAAATGCCCTAAAGATTAACATTTTTTACAGTCAAACCATATGTTTATATCGATAGTAAAAATGACAGGGGCCCAAAATCGCCCCTTCCACGGACACCCTTAGTAACATCAAGGAAACGTAACTTAACACCATCAGAAGACGTACATTGTGTCATGTCCGACAATAAGTTTTCAAACCATTTGCATGCCGCCTGATCCTGGCCAATTTCAGACAACCTACGAATGATTAATGAATGGTCAACCGTATCCAATGCCTTTCGACAGCACAATGCTGCCTTTTTGTTTATACGGTTTACTATATCATTTATCACCAAGGAAGCAGCAGAGATGGTGGTATTGCCCCGGCCTGACACCAAATGAGGCCCACATCAACATTCAGAATCAGATTGTATTAAACGTGTCAACGGAGCATGACACAAGACACGGAGAGAAGAACAGGAGAGGAGTAGGTGGAAGTAAGGAAAGAGGAGGGGAAGGAGGAAAGAGAGGAGGAGAGAAAGGAGGAGAGAGAGGAGGGAAAGGAGGAGAGAGAGGGGAAGGAGGAGAGAGAGGAGGGGAAGGAGGAGAGAGAGGAGGGGAAGGAGGAGAGAGAGGAGGGGAAGGAGGAGAGAGAGGAGAAAAGGGAGGAATGAGAGGAGAGAACGGAGGAGAGAGAGGAGGGGAAGGAGGAATGAGAGGAGAGAACGGAGGAGAGAGAGGAGGGGAAGGAGGAATGAGAGGAGAGAACGGAGGAGAGAGAGGAGGGGAAGGAGGAATGAGAGGAGAGAACGGAGGAGAGAGAGGAGGGGAAGGAGGAGTGAGAGGAGGGGAAGGAGGAGTGAGAGGAGGGGAAGGAGGAGTGAGAGGAAAGAAAGGAGGAGAGAGAGGAGGGGAAGGAGGAGAGAGAGGAGAAAAAGGAGGAATGAGAGGAGAGAACGGAGGACAGAGAGGAGGGGAAGGAGAAGAGAGAGGAGAAAAGGGAGGAATGAGAGGAGAGAACGGAGGAGAGAGAGGAGGGGAAGGAGGAATGAGAGGAGAGAAGAGAGGAGAGAACGGAGGAGAGAGAGGAGGGGAAGGAGGAGAGAGAGGAGAAAAAGAGGAATGAGAGGAGAGAAAGGAGGAATGAGAGGAGAGAACAGAGGAGAGAGAGGAGGGGAAGGAGGAGAGAGGAGGGGAAGGAGGAGAGAGAGGAGTGAAAGGAGGAGAGAGAGAAGAAAAAGGAGGAGAGAGGGGAGGGGAAGGAGGAGAGAGAGGAGGGGAAGGAGGAGAGAGAGGAGGGGAAGGAGGAGAGAGAGGAGAGAAAGGAGGAGAGAGAGGAGGGAAAGGAGGAATGAGAGAAGAGAAAGGAGGAATGAGAGGAGAGAACGGAGGAGAGAGAGGAGGGGAAGGAGGAGAGAGAGGAGGGGAAGGAGGAGAGAGAGGAGAAAAAGGAGGAGAGAGAGGAGGGAAAGGAGCAGAGAGAGGAGGGAAAGGAGCAGAGAGAGGAGGGAAAGGAGGAGAGAGAGGGGAAGGAGGAGAGAGAGGAGAGAGAGGAGGGAAAGGAGGAGAGAGAGGAGTGGAAGGAGGAGAGAGAGGAGGGAAGGAGGAGGGAGAGGAGGAGAGAGAGGGGAAGGAGAGGCGAGAGGGGGGGAAGGAGGAGAGAGAGGAGGCAAAGCAAGACATGTACAGCATACCCCCCAATCATGGTTCCCTTATATCTAACTGTAGCTTCTAGTATTTAACTGGTCAACTGAACACAAGACATGGAGTGAAGAAGTGTGACGGAGAGTAGAAGAGAGAGTAGGGGAATTCAGGTAAATGGTCCTCCCTGTCAGTGGATTCATCCATCCTAGAGTTAAATATTCCTCCAGGAAGTGCCTCCGCTTCAATGGAGCAAGTCAACCAGCAGTTAAATCTAAACTAATGGGCCTACTATCTCCACTCAGTGTGGCAATAGTAGGTCTGGATGGAACAATGTACACTCTTAGAAAAAAGGCTTCCCAAAAAGGTTCTTCGGCTGTCCCCAAAGGAGAACTCTTTTTGGTTCCAGGTAGAACTCTTTTTGGTTCCAAGTAGAACTCTTTTCGGTTCCAGGTAGAACCTGGCTGCTGAATATATATATATATATACAGTATATACTACTAGATTCTACCCCCAGACCATCAGGCTGCTGAATAGATATACTACTAGATTCTACCCCCAGACCATCAGGCTGCTGAATAGATACTACTAGATTCTACTCCCAGACCATCAGGCTGCTGAATAGATACTACTAGATTCTACCCCCCAGACCATCAGGCTGCTGAATAGATATACTACTAGATTCTACCCCCAGACCATCAGGCTGCTGAATAGATACTACTAGATTCTACCCCCAGACCATCAGGCTGCTGAATATATACTACTAGATTCTACCCCCAGACCACCAGGCTGCTGAATAGATACTACTAGATTCTACCCCCAGACCATCAGGCTGCTGAATAGATACTACTAGATTCTACCCCCAGACCATCAGGCTGCTGAATAGATACTACTAGATTCTACCTCCAGACCATCAGGCTGCTGAATAGATACTACTAGATTCTACCCCCAGACCATCAGGCTGCTGAATAGATACTACTAGATTCTACCCCCAGACCATCAGGCTGCTGAATAGATACTACTAGATTCTACCCCCAGACCATCAGGCTGCTGAATAGATACTACTAGATTCTACCCCCAGACCATCAGGCTGCTGAATAGATACTACTAGATTCTACCCCCAGACCATCAGGCTGCTGAATATATACTACTAGATTCTACTAGATTCTACCCCCAGACCATCAGGCTGCTGAATAGATACTACTAGATTCTACCCCCAGACCATCAGGCTGCTGAATAGATACTACTAGATTCTACCCCCAGACCATCAGGCTGCTGAATAGATACTACTAGATTCTACCTCCAGACCATCAGGCTGCTGAATAGATACTACTAGATTCTACCCCCAGACCATCAGGCTGCTGAATAGATACTACTAGATTCTACCCCCAGACCATCAGGCTGCTGAATAGATATACTACTAGATTCTACCCCCAGACCATCAGGCTGCTGAATAGATATACTACTAGATTCTACCTCCAGACCATCAGGCTGCTGAATAGATACTACTAGATTCTACCCCCAGACCATCAGGCTGCTGGATATATACTACTAGATTCTACCTCCAGACCATCAGGCTGCTGGATATATACTACTAGATTCTACCTCCAGACCATCAGGCTGCTGAATAGATATACTACTAGATTCTACCTCCAGACCATCAGGCTGCTGAATAGATACTACTAGATTCTACCCCCAGACCATCAGGCTGCTGAATATATACTACTAGATTCTACCCCCAGACCATCAGGCTGCTGAATAGATACTACTAGATTCCACCTCCAGACCATCAGGCTGCTGAATATATACTACTAGATTCTACCCCCAGACCATCAGGCTGCTGGATATATACTACTAGATTCTACCCCCAGACCATCAGGCTGCTGAATAGATACTACTAGATTCTACCCCCAGACCATCAGGCTGCTGAATAGATATACTACTAGATTCTACCCCCAGACCATCAGGCTGCTGGATATATACTACTAGATTCTACCCCCAGACCATCAGGCTGCTGGATATATACTACTAGATTCTACCCCCAGACCATCAGGCTGCTGAATAGATACTACTAGATTCTACCTCCAGACCATCAGGCTGCTGAATAGATACTACTAGATTCTACCCCCAGACCATCAGGCTGCTGGATATATACTACTAGAGTCTACCCCCAGACCATCAGGCTGCTGAATAGATATACTACTAGATTCTACCCCCAGACCATCAGGCTGCTGAATATATACTACTAGATTCTACCCCCAGACCATCAGGCTGCTGAATATATACTACTAGATTCTACCCCCAGACCATCAGGCTGCTGGATATATACTACTAGATTCTACCCCCAGACCATCAGGCTGCTGAATATATACTACTAGATTCTACCCCCAGACCATCAGGCTGCTGGATATATACTACTAGATTCTACCCCCAGACCATCAGGCTGCTGAATATATACTACTAGATTCTACCCCCAGACCATCAGGCTGCTGAATAGATATACTACTAGATTCTACCCCCAGACCATCAGGCTGCTGAATAGATATACTACTAGATTCTACCTCCAGACGATCAGGCTGTTGAATAGATACTACTAGATTCTACCTCCAGACCATCAGGCTGCTGAATAGATACTACTAGATTCTACCTCCAGACGATCAGGCTGCTGGATATATACTACTAGATTCTACCTCCAGACCATCAGGCTGCTGAATAGATATACTACTAGAGTCTACCCCCAGACCATCAGGCTGCTGAATAGATACTACTAGATTCTACCCCCAGACCATCAGGCTGCTGAATAGATATACTACTAGATTCTACCCCCAGTCCATCAGGCTGCTGAATAGATATACTACTAGATTCTACCCCCAGACCATCAGGCTGCTGAATAGATATACTACTAGATTCTACCCCCAGACCATCAGGCTGCTGAATAGATACTACTAGATTCTACCCCCAGACCATCAGGCTGCTGAATAGATATACTACTAGATTCTACCCCCAGACCATCAGGCTGCTGAATAGATACTACTAGATTCTACCCCCAGACCATCAGGCTGCTGAATATATACTACTAGATTCTACCCCCAGACCACCAGGCTGCTGAATATATACTACTAGATTCTACCCCCAGACCATCAGGCTGCTGAATAGATACTACTAGATTCTACTAGATTCTACCCCCAGACCATCAGGCTGCTGAATACATATACTACTAGATTCTACCCCCAGACCATCAGGCTGCTGAATATATACTACTAGATTCTACCCCCAGACCATCAGGCTGCTAAATAGATATACTACTAGATTCTACCCCCAGACCATCAGGCTGCTGAATATATACTACTAGATTCTACCCCCAGACCATCAGGCTGCTGAATAGATACTACTAGATTCTACCCCCAGAACATCAGGCTGCTGAATATATACTACTAGATTCTACCTCCAGACCATCAGGCTGCTGAATATATACTACTAGATTCTACCCCCAGACCATCAGGCTGCTGAATAGATATACTACTAGATTCTACCTCCAGACCATCAGGCTGCTGAATAGATACTACTAGATTCTACCTCCAGACCATCAGGCTGCTGAATAGATACTACTAGATTCTACCTCCAGACCATCAGGCTGCTGAATATATACTACTAGATTCTACCCCCAGACCATCAGGCTGCTGAATAGATACTACTAGATTCTACCTCCAGACCATCAGGCTGCTGAATATATACTACTAGATTCTACCCCCAGACCATCAGGCTGCTGAATAGATACTACTAGATTCTACCTCCAGACCATCAGGCTGCTGAATATATACTACTAGATTCTACCCCCAGACCATCAGGCTGCTGAATAGATATACTACTAGATTCTACCCCCAGACCATCAGGCTGCTGAATAGATACTACTAGATTCTACCCCCAGACCATCAGGCTGCTGAATAGATACTACTGGATTCTACCTCCAGACCATCAGGCTGCTGAATAGATACTACTAGATTCTACCCCCAGACCATCAGGCTGCTGAATAGATACTACTAGATTCTACCCCCAGACCATCAGGCTGCTGAATAGATACTACTAGATTCTACCCCCAGACCATCGCTCGTGATTACACATTATTTTTTGAACAGGCACACTGTTTATTCACGCATCGACTACTTTTTGATTTCACACTTTCTCATAGATAAAGTTGGGGCTTGCAGTGTGGGCACGATAGCTATGATAGACCATGCACCCATTGATCTGACTGTTTGAATAGGTCAAGAAAGAGAAAAATGTAAATGTTGGCGAATGAAGACCAGCCTCTTACAGGACAAGGCATTTTGTGAATTCATTAAAACACACATTACAATATTCTTTGAATCAAACAAAAACAGTAAGAATCCGGTACATGTCTTGGAAGCTTTTAAAACATACAGCTGAAGTCGAAAGTTTACATACACTTAGGTTGGACTCATTAAAACTCATTTTTCAACCACTCCTCAAATTTCTTGTTAAACTATAGTTTTGGCAAGTCGGTTAGGAGATCTACTTTGTGCATGATACAAGTCATTTTTCCAACAATTGTTTACAGATGTATTATTTCACTTATAATTCACTGTATCACAATTCCAGTGGGTTAGAAGTTTACATACACTAAGTTGACTGTGCCTTTAAACAGTTTGAAAAATTCCAGAAAATGATGTCATGGCTTTAGAAGTTTCTGATAGGCTAATCTGATAGGCTCCTTTTAGTCAATTGGAGGTGTACCTGTGGATGTATTTCAAGACCTACCTTCAAATTCAGTGCCTCTTTGCTTGACATCATGGGAAAATCAGCCAAGACCTCAGATATTTTTTTTGTAGAACTCCACAAGTCTGGTTCATCCTTGGGAGCGATTTCCAAACACCTGAAGGTACCACTTTCATCTGTATAAACAATAGTACGCAAGTATAAACACCATGGGACCACGTAGCCGTCATACCGCTCAGGAAGGAGACGCATTCTGTCTCCTAGAGATGAACGTACTTTGGTGCGAGAGTGTAAATCAATCCCAGAACAACAGCAAAGGACCTTGTGAAGATTCTGAGGAAACAGGTACAAAGAATCTATGTCCACAGTAAAACGAGTCCTATATATACATAACCTGAAAGGCCGCTCAGCAAGGAAGAAGCCACTGCTCAAAAACCACCATAAAAAAGCCTGACTACGGTTTGCAACTGCACATGGGGACAAAGATTGTACATTTTGGAGAAATGTCCTCTGGTCTGATGAAACAAAAATAGAACTGTTTGGCCATAATGACCATCGTTATGTTTGGAGGATAAAGGGGGAGGCTTGCAAGCCGAAGAACACCATCCCAACCGTGAAGCACGGGGGTGGCAGCATCATGTTGTGGGGGTGCTTTGCTGCAGGAGGGACTGGTGCACTTCACAAAATAGATGGCATCATGAGGGAGGAAAATTATGTGGATATTTTGAAGCAACATCTCAATATATCAGTCAGGAAGTTAAAGCTTGGTCGCAAATGGGTCTTCCAAATGGACAATGACCCCAAGCATACTTCCAAAATTGTGGCAAAATAGCTTAATGACAACAAAGTCAAGGTATTGGAGTGGCCATCACAAAGCCCTGGCCTCAATCCCATAGAAAATTTGTGGGCAGATCTGAAAAAGCGTCTGCGAGCAAGGAGGCCTACAAATCTGACTCAGGTACACCAGCTCTATCAGGAGGAATGGGCCAAAATTCACCCAACTTATTGTGCGAAGGTTGTGGAAGGCTACCCGAAACGGTTGACCCAAGTTTAACAATTTAAAGGCAATGCTACCAAATACTAATTGAGTGTATGTAGACTTCTGACCCACTGGGAATGTGATGAAAGAAATAATTAAATGTCAGAAATTGTGAAAAACTGAGTTTAAATGTATTTGGCTAAGGTGTATGTAAACTTCCGACTTCAACTGTACATACGTGGAGTAATGATTCAAATATCAGCTACTATTAAGAAATTAGATAAAAAGAAAATGTAGAAACTTGAAACAGAGCTCCAATGCTAACAACGTTTCTCTGGTAAACCTGACGAAAACCAAGTACCAGCTGATTCACTTTATTAAGTAAAAAAGTTGAATATTCCCTGTACTCTTTCATGCCGTCCCTAGGAGGGTTGCGTCTCTTGAGTGGGTTGAGTTACTGACATGATCTTCCTGTCTGGGTTGCCCCCCCCCCCCCCCCTTGGTTTGTGCTGTGGTGGAGATCTTTGTGGGCTATACTCGGCCTTGTCTCAGGATTGTAAGTTGGTGGTTGAAGTTATCCCTCTAGTGGTGCGGGGGCTGTGCTTTGGCAAAGTGGGTGGGGTTATATCCTTCCTGTTTGGCCCTGTCCGGGGGTATCATCGGATGGGGCCACAGTGTCTCCTGACCCCTCCTGTCTCAGCCTCCAGTATTTATGCTGCAGTAGTTTATGTGTCGGGGGGCTAGGGTCAGTTGGTTATATCTGGAGTACTTCTCCTGTCTTATCCGGTGTCCTGTGTGAATTTAAGTATGCTCTCTCTAATTCTCTCCTTCTCTCTTTCTTTCTTTCTCTCTCTCAGAGGACCTGAGCCCTAGGACCATGCGTCAAGACTACCGGGCATGATGACTCCTTGCTGTCCCCAGTCCACCCAGTCCACCAGTCCACCTCCATTTCTATAAAAGGTTTGCAGAGCAGCTTAGCCCAGAAAGATTGAAAACATTTAACACATCTACTGACACAGGTGAGCTCCCAGCTTCTAATGAGTGATGCAGTAATCATCCTCAGAAAGGCAAAGGATTCCCACGAGTGTGGGAGCTATCGTCCAATTTCTTAGACAAATTGTGATGGAGAATTGTTTTAAAGATGGCCATAGCTCCTAAACTGAATTATGTCATTAGCATGTTACCACTGTCCATACCTGTCTATACCTATAAATCCATAGACAAAATTATTATTGAGTTTGTTTGGGCCAGTAAAAGGGCCAGGATGAAACTAGCGAGATTACAGGCAACGACTGAGAAGAGAAGATTATAGCTCCCAAACATTTAATTATATCAAGAAGCCTTTATAACTGCACAAATAGGCTCGTTCTTTACTGAGATCTCTAATAGGCTCGTTCTTTACTGAGAACTCTAATAGGCTCGTTCTTTACTGAGAACTCTAATACGCTCGTTCTTTACTGAGAACTCTAATAGGCTCGTTCTTTACTGAGAACTCTAATAGGCTCGTTCTTTACTGAGAACTCTAATAGGCTCGTTCTTTACTGAGAACTCTAATAGGCTGGTTCTTTACTGAGAACTCTAATAGGCTCGTTCTTTACTGAGAACTCTAATATGCTCGTTCTTTACTGAGAACTCTAATAGGCTCGTTCTTTACTGAGAACTCTAATAGGCTCGTTCTTTACTGAGATCTCTAATAGGCTCGTTCTTTACTGAGATCTCTAATAGGCTCGTTCTTTACTGAGAACTCTAATAGGCTGGTTCTTTAATGAGAACTCTAATAGGCTCGTTCTTTACTGAGAACTCTAATAGGCTCGTTCTTTACTGAGAACTCTAATATGCTCGTTCTTTACTGAGAACTCTAATAGGTTCGTTCTTTACTGAGAACTCTAATAGGCTCGTTCTTTACTGAGAACTCTAATAGGTTCGTTCTTTACTGAGAACTCTAATAGGCTCGTTCTTTACTGAGAACTCTAATAGTTTCGTTCTTTACTGAGAACTCTAATATGTTCGTTCTTTACTGAGAACTCTAATAGGTTCGTTCTTTACTGAGATCTCTAATAGGCTCGTTCTTTACTGAGAACTCTAATAGGCTCGTTCTTTACTGAGAACTCTAATAGGCTCGTTCTTTACTGAGAACTCTAATAGGCTCGTTCTTTACTGAGAACTCTAATAGGCTCGCTCTTTACTGAGAACTCTAATAGGCTCGTTCTTTACTGAGAACTCTAATAGGCTCGTTCTTTACTGAGAACTCTAATAGGCTCGCTCTTTACTGAGAACTCTAATAGGCTGGTTCTTTAATGAGAACTCTAATAGGCTCGTTCTTTACTGAGAACTCTAATAGGCTCGTTCTTTACTGAGAACTCTAATAGGCTCGTTCTTTACTGAGAACTCTAATAGGTTCGTTCTTTACTGAGAACTCTAATAGGCTCGTTCTTTACTGAGAACTCTAATAGGTTCGTTCTTTACTGAGAACTCTAATAGGCTCGTTCTTTACTGAGAACTCTAATAGTTTCGTTCTTTACTGAGAACTCTAATATGTTCGTTCTTTACTGAGAACTCTAATAGGTTCGTTCTTTACTGAGATCTCTAATAGGCTCGTTCTTTACTGAGAACTCTAATAGGCTCGTTCTTTACTGAGAACTCTAATAGGCTCGTTCTTTACTGAGAACTCTAATAGGCTCGTTCTTTACTGAGAACTCTAATAGGCTCGCTCTTTACTGAGAACTCTAATAGGCTCGTTCTTTACTGAGAACTCTAATAGGCTCGTTCTTTACTGAGAACTCTAATAGGTTCGTTCTTTACTGAGAAGTCTAATATGCTCGTTCTTTACTGAGAACTCTAATTTGGGTGGACATGGAGGAAGAACTTAACCCCCCATTCCGAGCATCAGATTATTTGAGTCAACAACAGGTGGGACTGCAGAATCCAATAATGTCCCATTAAAAAAAACATATCTGGATTCATTATAGAGACAGAAATCTTCACCTTTCCTGACAAGCTTTGCTTCGTTATGGAACAAGCCTACATTGAAACTAGGGGGACACATGGTTTTCTGGAAAGGTTGGTATAGAAAGGGGATAAAGAACATTGGTTGTCTGTTTCAAGAAAACTTGTTTACCTCTTTTGAAGAACTAAAGTCCAAGTATAATTTACAGAAACAAGACTTTTGGAGATATCTCCAGTTTAGAGATTGTATGTTTTAAGATAGGACAGAGTAACAACAAATTCTCTATACATTCTGATGTGTATTAAGATAGAAATCCTTTGCATATTCCCACATTCCCACATACGCAGGGCTTATGAATAGCCACCTTATAGGTGGATTTAATGGAACTTGTAAGGGCCTAAAGGCCATATGGTAAAAAGACCTGGAAGTAACTTTTGGAGAGGATGAATGGAATATACAGTGCCTTGCGAAAGTATTCATCCCCCTTTGGGATTTTTCCTATTTTGTTGCCTTAAAACCTGGAATTAAAATAGATTTTTGGGGGGTTTGTATCATTTGATTTACACAACGTGCCTACCACTTTGAAGATGCAAAATGTTTTTTAATGTGAAACAAATATTTTTGTAGAGCCACCCTTTGCAGCAATTACAGCTGCAAGTCTCTTGGGGTATGTCTCTATAAACTTGGCACATCTAGCCACTGGTATTTTTGCCCATTCTTCAAGGCAAAACTGCCCCAGCTCCTTCAAGTTGAATGGGTTCCGCTGGTGTAATGCAATCTTTAAGTCACACCACAGATTCTCAATTGGATTGAGGTCTGGGCTTTGACTAGGCCATTCCAAGACATTTAAATGTTTCCCCTTAAACCACTCGAGTGTTGCTTTAGCAGTATGCTAGGGTCATTGTCCTGCTGGAAGGTGGACCTCCGTCTGTCTCAAATCTCTGGAAGACTGAAACAGGTTTCCCTCATGAATTCCCTGTATTTAGCACTATCAATCATTCCTTCAATTCTGACCAGTTTCCCAGTCCCTGCTGATGGAAAAACATCCCCACTGCATGATGCTGCCACCACCATGCTTCACTGTGGGGATGGTGTTCTCAGGGTGATGAGAGGTGTTGGGTTTGTGCCAGACATTTTCCTTGATGGCCAAAAAAAGCTCAATTTTAGTCTCATCTGCCCAGAGTACCTTCTTCCATATGTTTGGGGAGTCTCCCACATGCCTTTTGGCGAACACCAAACATGTTTGCTTATTTTTTTCTGGCCAGTCTGTCGTAAAGCCCAGCTCTATGGAGTGTACAGCTTAATGTGGTCCTATGGACAGATACTCTAATCTCCGCTGTGGAGCTTTGCAGCTCCTTCAGGGTTATCTTTGGTCTCTTTGTTGCCTCTCTTATTAATGCCCTCCTTGCCTGGTCTGGGACTTTTGGTGTGCGGCCCTCTTGGCTGGTTTGTTGTGGTGCCATATTCTTTCCATTTTTTAATAATGGATGTAATGGTGCTCCGTGGGATGTTCAAAGTTTCAGATATTTTTTTATAACCCAACCCTGATCTGTACTTCTCCACAACTTTGACCCTGACCTGTTTGGAGAGCTCCTTGGTCTTCATGGTGCAGCTGGCTTGGTGGTGCCCCTTGCTTAGTGGTGTTGCAGACTCTGGGGCCTTTCAGAACAGATGTATATATACTGAGATCATGTGACAGATCATGTGACAGATCATGTGACACTGAAATAAAGTCCACCTGTGTGTAATCTAACTAATTATGTGACTTCTGAAGGTAATTGGTTGCACCAGATCTTATTTAGGGGCTTCATAGCAAAGGGGGTGAATACATATGCACATACCACTTTTCCGTATTTCTTTTTAATTATATATTTTTTTTAACAGTTATTTTTTTCATTTCACTTCACCAATTTGGACTATTTTGTGTATGTCCATTACATGAAATCCCACCCAAAATCTATTTAAATGACAGGTTGTAATGCAACAAAATAGGAAAGACGCCAAGGGGGGGTGAATACTTTTTGGCTGAAGGTAAAAGATTGGGGATATTCTGGGTACAACAATACCTGCAAATCCTGCTATGCTATAACTGAATATCACAAAGGATATTGATGGACTGAGAAGCTCATGTTTAAACTGGCTTAAAGTTGATCTAACCACAGCCAAAATAGTCATATTTAGACATAATTAGACACAGGAGGGAGAAGAACAACTGATATGAAAGATTGATTTATAACATTTATGGCAAACTCAATATCTTTTCTGACATCTGGGGACAGTTTCTCTCAGAGAGAGAGAAAGAGAAAACAACATGTAATGGCCTGATAGACTGCAGACAATCAAATCAAATCAAAAGTTATTGTTCACATACACGTGGTTAGCAGATGTTAATGCGAGTGTAGCGAAATGCTTGTGTTTCTAGCTCCGACAGTGCAGTAATATCTAACAAGTAATCAAACAATTCCACAACTACCTAATACACCCAAATCTAAAGGGATGGAATAAGAATATGTACATCTAAATATATGGATGAGCGATGACTGAGCGGGATAGGCAAGATGGTATAAGATACAGTATATACATATGAGATGAGTAATGTAAGATATGTAAACATGATTAAAGTGGCATTATTTAAAGTGACTAGTGATCCATTTATTAAAGTGGCCAATGATTTGAGTCTGAGACAGCAGCCTCTCTGTGTTAGTGATGGCTGTTTAACAGTCTGATGGCTTTGAGATAGAAGATCTTTTTCAGTCTCTTGGTCCCAGCTTTGTTTCACCACTACTGACCTTGCCTTCTGGATGGTAGCAGGGTGAACAGGCAGTGGCTCGGGTGGTTGATGTCCTTGATGATCTTTTTGGCATTCCTGTGACATCGGGTGCTGTAGGTGTCCTGGAGGGCAGGTAGTTTGCCCCCGGTGATGTGTTGTGAAGACCACACCACCCTCTGGAGAGCCTTGCGGTTGAGGGCGGTGCAGTTGATACAGCCTGACAGGATGCTCTCAATTGTGTATCTGTAAAGGTTTGTGAGGGTTTTAGGTGACAAGCTACATTTCTTCAGCCTCCTGAGGTTGAAGAGGCGCTGTTGCGCCTTCTTCACCACACTGTCTGTGTGTCTGTGTGGCTGATGACTGGTAGGGGTCTTTTGTTTTTGTTTGTTTAGTTTTTCTTTTGTTATAATAGTTGTTATGGGGGGGGTTATAATATTCTTTCCTTTTCTATCTTCTTTATTGTATGTGTGGGTTTGGACACACCTACCCATTGAAATGAGTGGCTGGGTGAGGCTTTTGACTGGTACTGTATATTAATGTCTACCAAGTTATTGTTTAGCGCTAAATGTAATTAACTTCTTTATGATAGGGGGCAGCATTTTCACTTTTGGATGAATTGCGTGCCCATAGTGAACTGCTTCCTACTCTGTCCCAGATGCTAATATATGCATATTATTATTACTACTGGATATAAAACACTCTGAAGTTTCTAAAACACTCTGAAGTTTCTAGAACTCATATGGTAGGCAAAAACCTGAGAAATATTCCAAACAGGAAGTGAGAATTCTGAGGCTGGTGATGTTCAACTCATCGCCTTTTCAATTCCCTGTAAGATATGGATCTGTTTGCACTTCCTACGCCTTCCACTAGATGTCAACAGTCTGTAGAACGTGGAATGAAGCCTCTGCTGTGATGTTGAGCCGGATGGGAGGTGTTTCAGTCAGTGGTCTGGCAGAATGCCAGTTCCTGGTCACGCGCATTACACATGATATCGCCTTGCGTTCCATTTCTTCTAGACACGAAGGAATTCTCCGGTTGGAACGTTATTGGATAGTTATGATAACAACATTCTGAAGATTGATTTTCTACTTAGTTTGACAGTTTATTTATTTATTTAGTTTTATTTATTTATTTATACCAGTTTATTCGACCTGTTATATAACTTTTTGAAGTTTTCGTCTGAGTTCGCCTGCATCTGCACGAGCGTTTGGACATGTGCACTAAACATGCTAGCAAAAGTAGCTACTTAGACATAAGTAATGGACATTATCGAACAAAACAACAATTTATTGTGGAACTAGGATTCCTGGGAGTGCTTTCTGATGAAGATCATAAAAGGTAAGGGAATATTTATGATGTAATTTCGTATTTCTGTTGACTCCAACATGGCGGAGAAATTTTGTTTTTATCTGAGCGCCGTCTCAGATTATTGCATGGTGTGCTTTTTACGTAAAGTTTTTTTGAAATCTGACACAGAGGTTGCATTAATTAAGAACAAGTGTATCTTTAATTCTATGTAAAATATGTGTCTTTCATCAAAGTTTATGATGAGTATTTGATGTGGCTCTCTGCAATTTCTCCAGATATTTTGGAGGCATTTCTGAACATGGCGCCAATGTAAACCGAGATTTGTGGATATAAATATGCACATTATTGAACAAAACATAATGTATTGTGTAACATGATGTCCTATGAGTGTCATCTGATGAAGATCATCAAAGGTTAGTGATTCATTTTATCTCTATTTCTGCTTTTTGTGACTACTATCTTTTGCTGGGAAAATGGCTGTGTTTTTCTGTGGCTATGTACTGAGCTAACATAATTGTTTGGTGTTCTTTCCCTGTAAATCCTTTTTGAAATCAGACATGTTGGCTGGATTCACAACATGTGTAGCTTTAATTTGGTGTCTTTCATGTGTGATTTCATGAAAGATAGATTTTTATAGTAATATATTAGAATTTGGTGCGCTACATTTTTTCTGGCTTTTGGCCAAGTGGGACGCTACCGTCCGACATATCCCAGAGAAGTTAAATTGCGTTGTTATATCGTGAAAGGAAACAATAAAAAATATTTTTACAAAAAAAAGATGAGTGATGAGAAGAGAATCGTCCAGCCCATTGTGTATCTCACTACACCCCCATATGCCGTGTCTTGAAATATGCAGACAGACAGATTAAATGTACGTTTCCATTGTAATACTTCCGACAGCCAACTTTCTGCCTCCGCCCACAACTTCTGGACTTTATTGCATTCCCAGAAAGCATGGATAATTGAGTCACGATTAGTTTACACTGAAGACATGTCTCTGCCGTTGTGCTGTAGAATTTTACATCTTGGTTCCTATAGTTTATCTTTTTTTTCTGAGAGATTGTCAGTTGGACATTCTCTCTGCAAGGTTTTGTATATTTTCCCTATCATATGAACATAATTTTATGACACAAATACCACTATATCATAACTTTTTAGATCCAGTAAATTGTTGAGTGCATTTTCTGAAAAAAAATATGTTATCAATTCTTGAATATCTTTTCTTACATTGAGAAAAAAAGTAATAGCATTTTGTAGTGTGAAATAGTAATCTCCAGAAGGAAACCCTCACTTTTCAGTTTGCTGCAGCTAGTTTTATCTCTGCAGTTAAAGACTCAATCATGGACACTTTCAGACACTTATGGCTGTTTCACGTGATGTATCGTTGTCTCTAACTTTTTGCCCTTTGTGCTGTTCTGTCTGTGCCTAACAATGTTTGTGCTGCTACCATGTTGTGCTGCTACCATATTGTGTTGTTACCATGCTGTGTTGTTGACATGCTGTGTTGTTGTCTTAGGTTTCTCTTTATGTAGAGTTGTGGTGTCTCTCTTGTTGTGATGTGTGTTTTGTCCTACATTTTTATTTTTAATCCCAGCCACCATCCGCACAGGAGGCCCTTTGCCTCTTGGTAGGCCGTATTTGTAAGTAAGAATTGTTCCTAAAACTTCTTATGGCTGCAGTCCCAGTAACGGGACCGATATGACAACAGCCAGTCCAAGTGCAGGGCGCCAAATTCAAAAAACAGAAATCTCATAATTAAAATTACTCAGACATTCATGTGTTATATCTTTTTAAAGGTAATCTTGTTGTTAATCCCACCAAAGTGTCCGATTTCAAATAGGCTTTTCAGCGAAAGCACTACAAACGATTATGTTAGGTCACCACATAATCACAATAATCACAGCCATTTTTCCCAGCTAAAGATAGCTTCACAAAAAACAGAATAGAGATAAAATGAATCACTAACCTTCGATTATTTTCATCAGATGACACTCATAGGACTTCATGTTACACAATACATGCATGTTTTGTTTGATTAAATTAATATTTATCAAAAAAATCTGAGTTTACCTTGAGGCTACAAGATTCACTAAATGCAAAAACATCAAGTGACTTTGCATAGCCCATCGTTTCAACAGAAATACTCATCATAAATATAGATGATAATACAAGTTATACACATTGAATTATAGATATACCTCTCCTTAATGCAACCGCTCTGTCAGATTTGAAAAAAACTTTACAGAAAAAGAAATGCGCGCTATAATCTGAGACGGCGCTCAAAAACAGCATACCACAGCTGCAAAGATAGCGTCACTATAAACAATAAAATACATGATAAATATTCCATTACCTTTGATGATCTTGATCAGAAAGCACACCAGGAATCCCAGGTCCACAATAAATGTTTGTTTTGTTAGAATAAATCTGTTATTTATGTCCAAATACCTTCTTTTGTTAGCACGTCTGGTTTACATATCCAAACGCTAATTCTGGTCAGCGTTATATCGGACAAAAACTTCAAAATGTGATATTACCGGTCAAAGAAACATTTCAAACTAAGTACTGAATCAATCATTAGGATGTTTTTAACATATAGCTTCAATAAAGTTCCAACCGGAGTATTCGTTCTTGTCTGCGTGAGCAATGGAACGTCAGTGTCTTGCATGAAGAAAAGGCATGATCAGGAAATGGCTGCTTGATGGACACCTGACTGATTCTGCTCTCATTCTCTCCCACAACATCATAGAAGTCTCATTGGAATTTCTATTGATGGTTGACATCTAGTGGAACCCCTAGGCAGTGCAACATCATTAATAGCTCAAGTGGATTTCTAAAGGGACTCTGGTGAATACATACAGGCTCAGATTTCTGACTTCCTGTTTTGATTTTAACTCAGGATTTTGCCTGCCAATATGAGTTCTGTTAAGCTCACAGACATAATTCAAACCGTTTTAGAAACTTTAGAGTGTTTTCTATCCAATACTAATAATAATATGCAAATATTAGGAACTATGACTGAGGAGCAGGCCATTTGATATGGGCACCTTTCATCCAAGCTACTCAATACTGCCCCTTCAGCCATAAGAATTTAATTGACTTGCCTAGTTAAATAAATAAAAAAATGTGTAGAGATTACATTTACCAGCTTGAATTCTATTCTACCCTACATTCTATTGGCGAACATGCAATCACTGGAGAATAAACTGGACAAGCTCCGTTCAAGACTATCCTATCAATGCGATCTGAAGAACTCTAATATCCTGTCACTCTGATTCGGGGCTGAACAAGGACATGGAAAATATAAATCTAGCTGTTTTTTCTATACATCGACAGGACAGAACGGCAGCATCGGGCAAACTTAGGGGGGGTGGTGTGTGTCTCTTTGTAAACCACAGCTGGTGCATAATCTCTAATGTTAAGGAAGTCTGGAGGTTCTGCTCTCCTGAGTTAGAATACCTCATGACAAGCTGTAGACCATACTATTTTCCAAGAGCGTTTTCATCTATATTGTTCGTAGCTGTCTACTTACCACCACAAGCTTCAGGACTGTTCCCCAATCAGAAGCCATTGATTTCAGGCAACTTCCACGCTGAGCTAAAGGCTAGAGCTGCTGCTTTCAAGGAGCGGGACACAAATCCGTGCGCTTATAAGAAATCTCACTACGCCCTCCGACGAACCATCAAACAGGTAAAGTATCAATACAGGACTAAGATGGAATCCTCCTGCACTGGCTCTGACGCTCATCGTATGTTGCAGGCTTGCAAACTATCACGTATTACAAAAGTAAACCCAGCCGTGAGCTGCCCAGTGATATGAGTCTAGCAGACGAGCTAAATGCCTCATATGCTGGATTCAAGGCTAGAAACACTAAATCTAGCATGAGAGCACTAGCTGTTCCGGACGACTGTGTGATCACGCTCTTCGTAGACGACGTGAGTAAGACCTTTAAACAGGGCCAGACGGAATACCAGGGATATGTACTCAGAGCATGCGCTGATCAGCTGGCAAGTGTCTTCACTGACATTTTGAAACTCTCCCTGACCTGGTCCTTAATACCTACATCTTTCAAGCAGACCACCATAGTCCCTGTGCACAAGGACACCAAGGTAACCTGTCTAAATGGCTATGCCCCGTAGCACTCACATCTGTAGCCATGAAATGCTTTGAAAGGCTAGTCATGCCTCACATCAACACCATCATCCCAGACACCCTGGACCCACTTCAATTCGCATACCGCTCCAACAGATTCACAGATGATGCAATCTCTATTGCCCTCCACACTGCCCTTTCTCACCTTGACAAAAGGAACACCTATGTGAGAATGCTGTTCACTTACTACAGCTCAGTGTTCAACACCATAGTGCACTCAAAGCTCATCACTAAGCTAAGGACCCTGGGACTAAACACCTCCCTCTGCAACTGGATCCTAGACATCCTGACGGGCCGCCCCCAGGTGGTGAGGGTAGGCGACAACACATCAGCCACGCTGAACCTCAACATGGGGGCCCCTCAGGGGTGTGTGAGCACGCCCCAATTCACATCGACAGGGCTGTAGTGGAGCGGGTCGAGAGCTTCAAGTTCATTGGTACCCACATCACTAAGGACCTATCATGGTCCAAACACATAAACTAGGTCATGTAGAGGGCACGACAGCAACTCTTCCCCCTCAGGAGGTTGAACAATGTTGTGCTGGTAATATGGGTCAGAACTTTTGACCAGGTCGAGCAAGAAGCAAGCCGTTTCCGCTGAAGTAATGCTACAACTCTGATGCTAACGAAGCTGCACTCGCTTGTTTCTCTAGGGCACTTGGAAAGAGCGATACAGCGAAGCCTTATCATTACAACAACAATTATTATCTGGGAGATTTTTTTTCATAGTCTCAAAATGGAATTCCTGGTAACAGCAAATATTTTGGCGCATATGCACACTTTAGAGCCCAGAATATGTGATGGCCCAGAATGTAACATGGTTATATTATCCTCCCTGTAACATGGTTATATTATCCTCCCTGTAACATGGTTACATTATCCTCCCTGTAACATGGTTATATTATCCTCCCTGTAACATGGATATATTATCCTCCCTGTAACATGGTTATATTATCCTCCCTGTAACATGGTTATATTATCCTCCCTGTAACATGGTTATATTATCCTCCCTGTAACATGGTTATATTATCCTCCCTGTAACATGGATATATTATTCTCCCTGTAACATGGTTATATTATCCTCCCTGTAACATGGTTATATTATCCTCCCTGTAACATGGTTATATTATCCTCCCTGTAACATGGTTATATTATCCTCCCTGTAACATGGTTATATCACCCCTCCCTGTAACATGGTTATATTATCCTCCCTGTAACATGGTTATATTATCCTCCCTGTAACATGGTTATATCATCCTCCCTGTAACATGGTTATATTATCCTCCCTGTAACATGGTTATATCATCCTCCCTGTAACATGGTTATATCACCCCTCCCTGTAACATGGATATATTATCCTCCCTGTAACATGGTTATATTATCCTCCCTGTAACATGGTTATATCACCCTCCCTGTAACATGGTTATATTATCCTCCCTGTAACATGGTTATATTATCCTCCCTGTTACATGGTTATATTATCCTCCCTGTAACATGGTTATATCATCCTCCCTGTAACATGGATATATTATCCTCCCTGCAACATGGTTATATTATCCTCCCTGTAACATGGTTATATTATCCTCCCTGTAACATGGTTATATTATCCTCCCTGTAACATGGTTATATTATCCTCCCTGTAACATGGATATATTATCCTCCCTGTAACATGGTTATATTATCCTCCCTGTAACATGGTTATATCATCCTCCCTGTAACATGGATATATTATCCTCCCTGTAACATGGTTATATTATCCTCCCTGTAACATGGTTATATCACCCCTCCCTGTAACATGGTTATATTATCCTCCCTGTAACATGGATATATTATCCTCCCTGTAACATGGTTATATTATCCTCCCTGTAACATGGTTATATTATCCTCCCTGTAACATGGTTATATCACCCCTCCCTGTAACATGGTTATATTATCCTCCCTGTAACATGGCTATATTATCCTCCCTGTAACATGGATATATTATCCTCCCTGTAACATGGTTATATTATCCTCCCTGTAACATGGTTATATTATCCTCCCTGTAACATGGTTATATTATCCTCCCTGTAACATGGTTATATTATCCTCCCTGTAACATGGTTACATTATCCTCCCTGTAACATGGATATATTATCCTCCCTGTAACATGGTTATATTATCCTCCCTGTAACATGGTTATATTATCCTCCCTGTAACATGGATATATTATCCTCCCTGTAACATGGTTATATTATCCTCCCTGTAACATGGTTATATTATCCTCCCTGTAACATGGTTATATCACCCCTCCCTGTAACATGGTTATATTATCCTCCCTGTAACATGGTTATATTATCCTCCCTGTAACATGGTTATATCACCCCTCCCTGTAACATGGTTATATTATCCTCCCTGTAACATGGTTATATTATCCTCCCTGTCACATGGTTATATTATCCTCCCTGTAACATGGTTATATTATCCTCCCTGTAACATGGTTATATCACCCCTCCCTGTAACATGGTTATATTATCCTCCCTGTAACATGGTTATATCATCCTCCCTGTAACATGGTTATATCACCCCTCCCTGTACCATGGTTATATTATCCTCCCTGTAACATGGTTATATTAGCCTCCCTGTAACATGGTTATATTATCCTCCCTGTAACATGGTTATATTATCCTCCCTGTAACATGGTTATATTATCCTCCCTGTAACATGGTTATATTATCCTCCCTGTAACATGGTTATATTATCCTCCCTGTAACATGGTTATATCACCCCTCCCTGTAACATGGTTATATTATCCTCCCTGTAACATGGTTATATTATCCTCCCTGTAACATGGTTATATTATCCTCCCTGTAACATGGTTATATCACCCCTCCCTGTAACATGGTTATATCACCCCTCCCTGTAACATGGTTATATCACCCCTCCCTGTAACATGGTTATATTATCCTCCCTTTAACATGGTTATATTATCCTCCCTGTAACATGGTTATATTATCCTCCCTGTAACATGGTTATATTATCCTCCCTGTAACATGGTTATATTATCCTCCCTGTAACATGGTTATATTATCCTCCCTGTAACATGGTTATATTATCCTCCCTGTAACATGGTTATATTATCCTCCCTGTAACATGGTTATATTATCCTCCCTGTAACATGGTTATATTATCCTCCCTGTAACATGGTTATATTATCCTCCCTGTAACATGGTTATATCACCCCTCCCTGTAACATGGTTATATTATCCTCCCTGTAACATGGTTATATTATCCTCTCTGTAACATGGTTATATTATCCTCCCTGTAACATGGTTATATTATCCTCCCTGTAACATGGTTATATTATCCTCCCTGTAACATGGTTATATTATCCTCCCTGTAACATGGATATATTATCCTCCCTGTAACATGGTTATATTATCCTCCCTGTAACATGGTTATATTATCCTCCCTGTAACATGGTTATATTATCCTCCCTGTAACATGGATATATTATCCTCCCTGTAACATGGTTATATTATCCTCCCTGTAACATGGTTATATTATCCTCCCTGTAACATGGTTATATCACCCCTCCCTGTAACATGGTTATATTATCCTCCCTGTAACATGGTTATATTATCCTCCCTGTAACATGGATATATTATCCTCCCTGTAACATGGTTATATTATCCTCCCTGTAACATGGTTATATTATCCTCCCTGTAACATGGTTATATTATCCTCCCTGTAACATGGTTATATTATCCTCCCTGTAACATGGTTACATTATCCTCCCTGTAACATGGATATATTATCCTCCCTGTAACATGGTTATATTATGCCTCCCTGTAACATGGTTATATTATCCTCCCTGTAACATGGATATATTATCCTCCCTGTAACATGGTTATATTATCCTCCCTGTAACATGGTTATATTATCCTCCCTGTAACATGGTTATATCACCCCTCCCTGTAACATGGTTATATTATCCTCCCTGTAACATGGTTATATTATCCTCCCTGTAACATGGTTATATTATCCTCCCTGTAACATGGTTATATCACCCCTCCCTGTAACATGGTTATATTATCCTCCCTGTAACATGGTTATATTATCCTCCCTGTTACATGGTTATATTATCCTCCCTGTAACATGGTTATATTATCCTCCCTGTAACATGGTTATATCACCCCTCCCTGTAACATGGTTATATTATCCTCCCTGTAACATGGTTATATTATCCTCCCTGTAACATGGTTATATCATCCTCCCTGTTACATGGTTATATCACCCCTCCCTGTACCATGGTTATATTATCCTCCCTGTAACATGGTTATATTATCCTCCCTGTAACATGGTTATATCACCCTCCCTGTAACATGGTTATATTATCCTCCCTGTAACATGGTTATATTATCCTCCCTGTAACATGGTTATATTATCCTCCCTGTAACATGGTTATATTATCCTCCCTGTAACATGGATATATTATCCTCCCTGTAACATGGTTATATTATCCTCCCTGTAACATGGTTATATTATCCTCCCTGTAACATGGTTATATTATCCTCCCTGTAACATGGTTATATTATCCTCCCTGTAACATGGTTACATTATCCTCCCTGTAACATGGATATATTATCCTCCCTGTAACATGGTTATATTATGCCTCCCTGTAACATGGTTATATTATCCTCCCTGTAACATGGATATATTATCCTCCCTGTAACATGGTTATATTATCCTCCCTGTAACATGGTTATATTATCCTCCCTGTAACATGGTTATATCACCCCTCCCTGTAACATGGTTATATTATCCTCCCTGTAACATGGTTATATTATCCTCCCTGTAACATGGTTATATCATCCTCCCTGTTACATGGTTATATCACCCCTCCCTGTACCATGGTTATATTATCCTCCCTGTAGCATGGTTATATTATCCTCCCTGTAACATGGTTATATCACCCCTCCCTGTAACATGGTTATATTATCCTCCCTGTAACATGGTTATATTATCCTCCCTGTAACATGGTTATATTATCCTCCCTGTAACATGGTTATATTATCCTCCCTGTAACATGGTTATATTATCCTCCCTGTAACATGGTTATATCACCCTCCCTGTAACATGGTTATATTATCCTCCCTGTAACATGGTTATATTATCCTCCCTGTAACATGGTTATATCACCCTCCCTGTAACATGGTTATATTATCCTCCCTGTAACATGGTTATATTATCCTCCCTGTAACATGGTTATATTATCCTCCCTGTCACATGGATATATTATCCTCCCTGTAACATGGTTATATTATCCTCCCTGTAACATGGTTATATTATCCTCCCTGTAACATGGTTATATTATCCTCCCTGTAACATGGTTATATTATCCTCCCTGTAACATGGTTATATTATCCTCCCTGTAACATGGTTATATCACCCCTCCCTGTAACATGGTTATATTATCCTCCCTGTAACATGGTTATATTATCCTCCCTGTAACATGGTTATATTATCCTCCCTGTAACATGGTTATATTATCCTCCCTGTAACATGGTTATATTATCCTCCCTGTAACATGGTTATATTATCCTCCCTGTAACATGGTTATATCACCCCTCCCTGTAACATGGTTATATCACCCCTCCCTGTAACATGGTTATATTATCCTCCCTGTAACATGGTTATATTATCCTCCCTGTAACATGGTTATATTATCCTCCCTGTGACATGGTTATATTACCCCTCCCTGTAACATGGTTATATTATCCTCCCTGTAACATGGTTATATTATCCTCCCTGTAACATGGTTATATTATCCTCCCTGTAACATGGTTATATTATCCTCCCTGTAACATGGTTATATCACCCCTCCCTGTAACATGGTTATATCACCCCTCCCTGTAACATGGTTATATTATCCTCCCTGTAACATGGTTATATTATCCTCCCTGTAACATGGTTATATTATCCTCCATGTAACATGGTTATATTATCCTCCCTGTGACATGGTTATATTATCCTCCCTGTAACATGGTTATATCACCCCTCCCTGTAACATGGTTATATCACCCCTCCCTGTAACATGGTTATATGATCCTCCCTGTAACATGGTTATATTATCCTCCCTGTAACATGGTTATATCACCCCTCCCTGTAACATGGTTATATTATCCTCCCTGTAACATGGTTATATTATCCTCCCTGTAACATGGTTATATTATCCTCCCTGTAACATGGTTATATTATCCTCCCTGTAACATGGTTATATTATCCTCCCTGTAACATGGTTATATTATCCTCCCTGTAACATGGTTATATCACCCCTCCCTGTAACATGGTTATATCACCCCTCCCTGTAACATGGTTATATCACCCCTCCCTGTAACATGGTTATATTATCCTCCCTGTAACATGGTTATATCACCCCTCCCTGTAACATGGTTATATTATCCTCCCTGTAACATGGTTATATTATCCTCCCTGTAACATGGTTATATTATCCTCCCTGTAACATGGTTATATTATCCTCCCTGTACCATGGTTATATTATCCTCCCTGTAACATGGTTATATCACCCCTCCCTGTAACATGGTTATATTATCCTCCCTGTAACATGGTTATATTATCCTCCCTGTAACATGGATATATTATCCTCCCTGTAACATGGTTATATCACCCCTCCCTGTAACATGGTTATATTATCCTCCCTGTAACATGGTTATATTATCCTCCCTGTAACATGGTTATATCACCCCTCCCTGTAACATGGTTATATTATCCTCCCTGTAACATGGTTATATTATCCTCCCTGTACCATGGTTATATCACCCCTCCCTGTAACATGGTTATATTATCCTCCCTGTAACATGGATATATTATCCTCCCTGTAACATGGTTATATTATCCTCCCTGTAACATGGTTATATTATCCTCCCTGTAACATGGTTATATCACCCCTCCCTGTAACATGGTTATATTATCCTCCCTGTAACATGGTTATATTATCCTCCCTGTAACATGGTTATATTATACTCCCTGTAACATGGTTATATTATCCTCCCTGTAACATGGTTATATTATACTCCCTGTAACATGGTTATATTATCCTCCCTGTAACATGGTTATATTATCCTCCATGTAACATGGTTATATTATCCTCCCTGTGACATGGTTATATTATCCTCCCTGTAACATGGTTATATCACCCCTCCCTGTAACATGGTTATATTATCCTCCCTGTAACATGGTTATATTATCCTCCCTGTAACATGGTTATATCACCCCTCCCTGTAACATGGTTATATTATCCTCCCTGTAACATGGTTATATTATCCTCCCTGTAACATGGTTATATTATCCTCCCTGTAACATGGTTATATTATCCTCCCTGTAACATGGTTATATTATCCTCCCTGTAACATGGTTATATTATCCTCCCTGTAACATGGTTATATTATCCTCCCTGTAACATGGTTATATCACCCCTCCCTGTAACATGGTTATATCACCCCTCCCTGTAACATGGTTATATCACCCCTTCCTGTAACATGGTTATATCACCCCTCCCTGTAACATGGTTATATTATCCTCCCTGTAACATGGTTATATCACCCCTCCCTGTAACATGGTTATATTATCCTCCCTGTAACATGGTTATATTATCCTCCCTGTAACATGGTTATATTATCCTCCCTGTAACATGGTTATATTATCCTCCCTGTACCATGGTTATATTATCCTCCCTGTAACATGGTTATATCACCCCTCCCTGTAACATGGTTATATTATCCTCCCTGTAACATGGTTATATTATCCTCCCTGTAACATGGATATATTATCCTCCCTGTAACATGGTTATATCACCCCTCCCTGTAACATGGTTATATTATCCTCCCTGTAACATGGTTATATTATCCTCCCTGTAACATGGTTATATTATCCTCCCTGTAACATGGTTATATTATCCTCCCTGTAACATGGTTATATTATCCTCCCTGTAACATGGTTATATTATCCTCCCTGTAACATGGTTATATCACCCCTCCCTGTAACATGGTTATATCACCCCTCCCTGTAACATGGTTATATCACCCCTACCTGTAACATGGTTATATCACCCCTCCCTGTAACATGGTTATATTATCCTCCCTGTAACATGGTTATATCACCCCTCCCTGTAACATGGTTATATTATCCTCCCTGTAACATGGTTATATTATCCTCCCTGTAACATGGTTATATTATCCTCCCTGTAACATGGTTATATTATCCTCCCTGTACCATGGTTATATTATCCTCCCTGTAACATGGTTATATCACCCCTCCCTGTAACATGGTTATATTATCCTCCCTGTAACATGGTTATATTATCCTCCCTGTAACATGGATATATTATCCTCCCTGTAACATGGTTATATCACCCCTCCCTGTAACATGGTTATATTATCCTCCCTGTAACATGGTTATATTATCCTCCCTGTAACATGGTTATATCACCCCTCCCTGTAACATGGTTATATTATCCTCCCTGTAACATGGTTATATTATCCTCCCTGTACCATGGTTATATTATCCTCCCTGTAACATGGTTATATCACCCCTCCCTGTAACATGGTTATATTATCCTCCCTGTAACATGGTTATATTATCCTCCCTGTAACATGGATATATTATCCTCCCTGTAACATGGTTATATTATCCTCCCTGTAACATGGTTATATTATCCTCCCTGTAACATGGTTATATCACCCCTCCCTGTAACATGGTTATATTATCCTCCCTGTAACATGGTTATATTATCCTCCCTGTAACATGGTTATATTATCCTCCCTGTAACATGGTTATATTATCCTCCCTGTAACATGGTTATATTATCCTCCCTGTAACATGGTTATATTATCCTCCCTGTAACATGGTTATATTATCCTCCCTGTAACATGGTTATATCACCCCTCCCTGTAACATGGTTATATCACCCCTCCCTGTAACATGGTTATATCACCCCTTCCTGTAACATGGTTATATCACCCCTCCCTGTAACATGGTTATATTATCCTCCCTGTAACATGGTTATATCACCCCTCCCTGTAACATGGTTATATTATCCTCCCTGTAACATGGTTATATTATCCTCCCTGTAACATGGTTATATTATCCTCCCTGTAACATGGTTATATTATCCTCCCTGTACCATGGTTATATTATCCTCCCTGTAACATGGTTATATCACCCCTCCCTGTAACATGGTTATATTATCCTCCCTGTAACATGGTTATATTATCCTCCCTGTAACATGGATATATTATCCTCCCTGTAACATGGTTATATCACCCCTCCCTGTAACATGGTTATATTATCCTCCCTGTAACATGGTTATATTATCCTCCCTGTAACATGGTTATATTATCCTCCCTGTAACATGGTTATATTATCCTCCCTGTAACATGGTTATATTATCCTCCCTGTAACATGGTTATATTATCCTCCCTGTAACATGGTTATATCACCCCTCCCTGTAACATGGTTATATCACCCCTCCCTGTAACATGGTTATATCACCCCTACCTGTAACATGGTTATATCACCCCTCCCTGTAACATGGTTATATTATCCTCCCTGTAACATGGTTATATCACCCCTCCCTGTAACATGGTTATATTATCCTCCCTGTAACATGGTTATATTATCCTCCCTGTAACATGGTTATATTATCCTCCCTGTAACATGGTTATATTATCCTCCCTGTACCATGGTTATATTATCCTCCCTGTAACATGGTTATATCACCCCTCCCTGTAACATGGTTATATTATCCTCCCTGTAACATGGTTATATTATCCTCCCTGTAACATGGATATATTATCCTCCCTGTAACATGGTTATATCACCCCTCCCTGTAACATGGTTATATTATCCTCCCTGTAACATGGTTATATTATCCTCCCTGTAACATGGTTATATCACCCCTCCCTGTAACATGGTTATATTATCCTCCCTGTAACATGGTTATATTATCCTCCCTGTACCATGGTTATATTATCCTCCCTGTAACATGGTTATATCACCCCTCCCTGTAACATGGTTATATTATCCTCCCTGTAACATGGTTATATTATCCTCCCTGTAACATGGATATATTATCCTCCCTGTAACATGGTTATATTATCCTCCCTGTAACATGGTTATATTATCCTCCCTGTAACATGGTTATATCACCCCTCCCTGTAACATGGTTATATTATCCTCCCTGTAACATGGTTATATTATCCTCCCTGTAACATGGTTATATTATCCTCCCTGTAACATGGTTATATTATCCTCCCTGTAACATGGATATATTATCCTCCCTGTAACATGGTTATATTATCCTCCCTGTAACATGGTTATATTATCCTCCCTGTAACATGGTTATATCACCCCTCCCTGTAACATGGTTATATTATCCTCCCTGTAACATGGATATATTATCCTCCCTGTAACATGGTTATATTATCCTCCCTGTAACATGGTTATATTATCCTCCCTGTAACATGGTTATATTATCCTCCCTGTAACATGGTTATATTATCCTCCCTGTAACATGGATATATTATCCTCCCTGTAACATGGTTATATTATCCTCCCTGTAACATGGTTATATTATCCTCCCTGTAACATGGTTATATTATCCTCCCTGTAACATGGTTATATCACCCCTCCCTGTAACATGGTTATATTATCCTCCCTGTAACATGGTTATATCACCCCTCCCTGTAACATGGTTATATTATCCTCCCTGTAACATGGATATATTATCCTCCCTGTAACATGGTTATATTAAACTCCCTGTAACATGGTTATATTATCCTCCCTGTAACATGGTTATATCACCCCTCCCTGTAACATGGTTATATTATCCTCCCTGTAACATGGTTATATCACCCCTCCCTGTAACATGGTTATATTATCCTCCCTGTAACATGGATATATTATCCTCCCTGTAACATGGTTATATTATCCTCCCTGTAACATGGTTATATTATCCTCCCTGTAACATGGTTATATTATCCTCCCTGTAACATGGTTATATTATCCTCCCTGTAACATGGATATATTATCCTCCCTGTAACATGGTTATATTATCCTCCCTGTAACATGGTTATATTATCCTCCCTGTAACATGGTTATATTATCCTCCCTGTAACATGGTTATATTATCCTCCCTGTAACATGGTTATATCACCCCTCCCTGTAACATGGTTATATTATCCTCCCTGTAACATGGTTATATTATCCTCCCTGTAACATGGATATATTATCCTCCCTGTAACATGGTTATATTATCCTCCCTGTAACATGGTTATATTATCCTCCCTGTAACATGGTTATATCACCCCTCCCTGTAACATGGTTATATTATCCTCCCTGTAACATGGTTATATTATCCTCCCTGTAACATGGTTATATTATCCTCCCTGTAACATGGGATGAGTGGAATACTTTGCTTTGAAGACCTGTTGGCTTTCGGATCCCAATCACCTGGGTATGTCCCAAATGGCTCCCTATTCCCTATATAGTGCAGTACTTTTGACCAGAGCCCTATGGCACCCTATTCCCTACATAGTGCAGTACTTTTGACCAGAGCCCTATGGCACCCTATTCCCCACATAGTGCACTACTTTAGACCAGAGCCCTATGGCACCCTATTCCCTACATAGTGCAGTACTTTTGACCAGAGCGCTATGGCACCCTGTTCCCTACGTAGTGCACTACTTTAGACCAGAGCCCTATGGGGAATAGGGTGCCATTTGATACCCTGACATCTCTCCTCCTGGCTGATTCTGCTCTCTCACGGTTACATGGTTAGAGAACACCAACCCATCAGAGGATTCAAAATGCTTATCTCATATCCATAAGAAGCCAAGGAGTCAGTGCCTGTGTCCTGAACGATTCCCTTTTCCCCAAAGGGATCTGGTCTAACGTAGTACACTATGTAGGGAATAGGGTGCGATTTGGGATACATGCCCAGTCTAACCTGATGAAACACGATCATAGTCGTAGAAGGCATGCAGTGTGTATGCATGCATTAATCATATTGATAAAGACTTTCAATGGAAAACAAGGTGAGTGAGGTCATCTTGGAAAGTGTGGATGACATATTGGGACTCATGGGAGAGATTCCTTCAGTTAACATTCCCCTGGTAGGCTTGGAATCAACATGAAGTGTTCAGATATGGGGTCAATAGTCTGTAGTGATGATAGTCTGGTCATTGATCAGAACTGTGGTGATAGTCTGTAGTGATAGCCTGGTCATTGATAGTCTGGTCATTGATCAGAACTGTGGTGATAGTCTGTAGTGATAGCCTGGTCAGTGATAGTCTGTGGTGATAGTCTGTAGTGATAGCCTGGTCATTGATCAGAACTGTGGTGATAGTCTGTAGTGATAGCCTGGTCATTGATCAGCACTGTGGTGATAGTCTGTAGTGATAGCCTGGTCAGTGATAGTCTGTGGTGATAGTCTGTAGTGATAGTCTGGTCAGTGATCAGAACTGTGGTGATAGTCTGTAGTGATAGCCTGGTCATTGATCAGCACTGTGGTGATAGTCTGTAGTGATAGCCTGGTCAGTGATCAGAACTGTGGTGATAGTCTGTAGTGATAGCCTGGTCATTGATCAGCACTGTGGTGATAGTCTGTAGTGATAGTCTGGTCAGTTAACAGAACTGTGGTGATAGTCTGTAGTGATAGCCTGGTCATTGATCAGCACTGTGGTGATAGTCTGTAGTGATAGTCTGGTCAGTTAACAGAACTGTGGTGATAGTCTGTAGTGATAGCCTGGTCATTGATCAGCACTGTGGTGATAGTCTGTAGTGATAGCCTGGTCATTTATCAGACCTGTGGTGATAGTCTGTAGTGATAGCCTGGTCATTGATCAGCACTGTGGTGATAGTCTGTAGTGATAGTCTGGTCATTGATCAGCACTGTGGTGATAGTCTGTCGTGATGAGAGTCCTGTCAAAACGATATAGTTTCCATCCATGATGTTGATAAGACAAGACTCTTTGGAAACAGGGTCATGGCGAACTCTGAGAATTCCGATGACAAATTGAGAACACTGGTATGTGAACGTTCTCTAGTATGCTTGGTATTGTGGAGTGCTGATAGTCTTGTCTACATCATTGTGTCATTGATGATACGGAAAAATACATTCTTCGTCTAAAGAAAAATCTGCTATGGAATGTACTGTATTCTTACATGAGTGAGAGGCTGGATGGTGGGTGGATTATGGTCAAGGCTGTTGGTGCTGATCGTCTTGTCGTAACTATATAATTCTATGTTCTGTCATGACTAGATCATTGGTGGTACACACATTCACTTCTCAGATTTAACCTGAAATATGAAGTGGAACGTAGACCTGTCCTTCCATTACTATAGTAATGACTGTAGACCTGTCCTTCCATTACTATAGTAATGACTGTAGACCTGTCCTTCCATTACTATAGTAATGACTGTAGACCTGTCCTTCCATTACTATAGTAATGACTGTAGACCTGTCCTTCCATTACTATAGTAATGACTGTAGACCTGTCCTTCCATTACTATAGTAATGACTGTAGACCTGTCCTTCCATTACTATAGTAATGACTGTAGACCTATCCTTCCATTACTATAGTAATGACTGTAGACCTATCCTTCCATTACTATAGTAATGACTGTAGACCTATCCTTCCATTACTATAGTAATGACTGTAGACCTATCCTTCCATTACTATAGTAATGACTGTAGACCTATCCTTCCATTACTATAGTAATGACTGTAGACCTATCCTTCCATTACTATAGTAAAACTATACAGTCTTGTCATTACATGTCATTGATGATAATAATAATTGTTAGCCTAGATTTCACCTAAAATCTGATATGGAATGTATCCTTGCCTGGTTGAGAGGCCGTAGCCCGGGTGTGTTCGATATGGAATGTATCCTTGCCTGGTTGAGATTCCGTAGCCCCGGTGTGTTCAATATGGAATGTATCCTTGCCTGGTTGAGAGGCCGTAGCCCGGGTGTGTTCAATATGGAATGTATCCTTGCCTGGTTGAGAGGCCGTAGCCCCGGTGTGTTCAATATGGAATGTATCCTTGCCTGGTTGAGAGGCCGTAGCCCCGGTGTGTTCGATATGGAATGTATCCTTGCCTGGTTGAGAGGCCGTAGCCCCGGTGTGTTCAATATGGAATGTATCCTTGCCTGGTTGAGAGGCCGTAGCCCCGGTGTGTTCGATATGGAATGTATCCTTGCCTGGTTGAGATTCCGTAGCCCCGGTGTGTTCGATATGGAATGTATCCTTGCCTGGTTGAGAGGCCGTAGCCCCGGTGTGTTCGATATGGAATGTATCCTTGCCTGGTTGAGAGGCCGTAGCCCCGGTGTGTTCAATATGGAATGTATCCTTACCTGGTTGAGAGGCCGTAGCCCCGGTGTGTTCAATATGGAATGTATCCTTGCCTGGTTGAGAGGCCGTAGCCCCGGTGTGTTCGATATGGAATGTATCCTTGCCTGGTTGAGAGGCCGTAGCCCCGGTGTGTTCGATATGGAATGTATCCTTGCCTGGTTGAGAGGCCGTAGCCCCGGTGTGTTCGATATGGAATGTATCCTTGCCTGGTTGAGAGGCCGTAGCCCCGGTGTGTTCGATATGGAATGTATCCTTGCCTGGTTGAGAGGCCGTAGCCCCGGTGTGTTCGATATGGAATGTATCCTTGCCTGGTTTAGAGGCCGTAGCCCCGGTGTGTTCGATATGGAATGTATCCTTGCCTGGTTGAGAGGCCGTAGCCCCGGTGTGTTCGATATGGAATGTATCCTTGCCTGGTTGAGAGGCCGTAGCCCGGGTGTGTTCAATATGGAATGTATCCTTGCCTGGTTGAGAGGCCGTAGCCCCGGTGTGTTCGATATGGAATGTATCCTTGCCTGGTTTAGATTCCGTAGCCCCGGTGTGTTCAATATGGAATGTATCCTTGCCTGGTTTAGATTCCGTAGCCCCGGTGTGTTCAATATGGAATGTATCCTTGCCTGGTTGAGAGGCCGTAGCCCCGGTGTGTTCGATATGGAATGTATCCTTGCCTGGTTTAGAGGCCGTAGCCCCGGTGTGTTTGATATGGAATGTATCCTTGCCTGGTTTAGATTCCGTAGCCCCGGTGTGTTCGATATGGAATGTATCCTTGCCTGGTTGAGAGGCCGTAGCCCCGGTGTGTTCGATATGGAATGTATCCTTGCCTGGTTGAGAGGCCGTAGCCCCGGTGTGTTCGATATGGAATGTATCCTTGCCTGGTTTAGATTCCGTAGCCCCGGTGTGTTCGATATGGAATGTATCCTTGCCTGGTTTAGAGGCCGTAGCCCCGGTGTGTTCAATATGGAATGTATCCTTGCCTGGTTTAGAGGCCGTAGCCCCGGTGTGTTCGATATGGAATGTATCCTTGCCTGGTTGAGAGGCCGTAGCCCCGGTGTGTTCGATATGGAATGTATCCTTGCCTGGTTTAGAGGCCGTAGCCCCGGTGTGTTCGATATGGAATGTATCCTTGCCTGGTTGAGATTCCGTAGCCCCGGTGTGTTCGATATGGAATGTATCCTTGCCTGGTTGAGATTCCGTAGCCCCGATGTGTTCGATATGGAATGTATCCTTGCCTGGTTTAGAGGCCGTAGCCCCGGTGTGTTCGATATGGAATGTATCCTTGCCTGGTTGAGAGGCCGTAGCCCCGGTGTGTTCGATATGGAATGTATCCTTGCCTGGTTGAGAGGCCGTAGCCCCGGTGTGTTCGATATGGAATGTATCCTTGCCTGGTTTAGAGGCCGTAGCCCCGGTGTGTTCGATATGGAATGTATCCTTGCCTGGTTTAGATTCCGTAGCCCCGGTGTGTTCGATATGGAATGTATCCTTGCCTGGTTTAGATTCCGTAGCCCCGGTGTGTTCGATATGGAATGTATCCTTGCCTGGTTTAGATTCCGTAGCCCCGGTGTGTTCGATATGGAATGTATCCTTGCCTGGTTGAGAGGCCGTAGCCCCGGTGTGTTCGATATGGAATGTATCCTTGCCTGGTTGAGAGGCCGTAGCCCCGGTGTGTTCGATATGGAATGTATCCTTGCCTGGTTTAGATTCCGTAGCCCCGGTGTGTTCAATATGGAATGTATCCTTGCCTGGTTGAGAGGCCGTAGCCCCGGTGTGTTCGATATGGAATGTATCCTTGCCTGGTTTAGAGGCCGTAGCCCCGGTGTGTTTGATATGGAATGTATCCTTGCCTGGTTTAGATTCCGTAGCCCCGGTGTGTTCGATATGGAATGTATCCTTGCCTGGTTGAGAGGCCGTAGCCCCGGTGTGTTCGATATGGAATGTATCCTTGCCTGGTTTAGATTCCGTAGCCCCGGTGTGTTCGATATGGAATGTATCCTTGCCTGGTTGAGAGGCTGTAGCCCCGGTGTGTTCAATATGGAATGTATCCTTGCCTGGTTGAGAGGCCGTAGCCCGGGTGTGTTCGATATGGAATGTATCCTTGCCTGGTTTAGATTACGTAGCCCCGGTGTGTTCGATATGGAATGTATCCTTGCCTGGTTTAGAGGCCGTAGCCCCGGTGTGTTCAATATGGAATGTATCCTTGCCTGGTTTAGAGGCCGTAGCCCCGGTGTGTTCGATATGGAATGTATCCTTGCCTGGTTGAGAGGCCGTAGCCCCGGTGTGTTCGATATGGAATGTATCCTTGCCTGGTTTAGAGGCCGTAGCCCCGGTGTGTTCGATATGGAATGTATCCTTGCCTGGTTGAGATTCCGTAGCCCCGGTGTGTTCGATATGGAATGTATCCTTGCCTGGTTGAGATTCCGTAGCCCCGATGTGTTCGATATGGAATGTATCCTTGCCTGGTTTAGAGGCCGTAGCCCCGGTGTGTTCGATATGGAATGTATCCTTGCCTGGTTGAGAGGCCGTAGCCCCGGTGTGTTCGATATGGAATGTATCCTTGCCTGGTTGAGAGGCCGTAGCCCCGGTGTGTTCGATATGGAATGTATCCTTGCCTGGTTTAGAGGCCGTAGCCCCGGTGTGTTCGATATGGAATGTATCCTTGCCTGGTTTAGATTCCGTAGCCCCGGTGTGTTCGATATGGAATGTATCCTTGCCTGGTTTAGATTCCGTAGCCCCGGTGTGTTCGATATGGAATGTATCCTTGCCTGGTTTAGAGGCCGTAGCCCCGGTGTGTTCGATATGGAATGTATCCTTGCCTGGTTGAGAGGCCGTAGCCCCGGTGTGTTCAATATGGAATGTATCCTTGCCTGGTTTAGATTCCGTAGCCCCGGTGTGTTCGATATGGAATGTATCCTTGCCTGGTTTAGATTCCGTAGCCCCGGTGTGTTCAATATGGAATGTATCCTTGCCTGGTTTAGATTCCGTAGCCCCGGTGTGTTCAATATGGAATGTATCCTTGCCTGGTTTAGATTCCGTAGCCCCGGTGTGTTCGATATGGAATGTATCCTTGCCTGGTTTAGATTCCGTAGCCCCGGTGTGTTCAATATGGAATGTATCCTTGCCTGGTTTAGATTCCGTAGCCCCGGTGTGTTCGATATGGAATGTATCCTTGCCTGGTTTAGAGGCCGTAGCCCCGGTGTGTTCGATATGGAATGTATCCTTGCCTGGTTTAGAGGCCGTAGCCCCGGTGTGTTCGATATGGAATGTATCCTTGCCTGGTTTAGAGGCCGTAGCCCCGGTCATGGAATTTTGGATGCCAATAGACAGACAGACAGACAGACAGACAGACAGACAGACAGACAGACAGACAGACAGACAGACAGACAGACAGACAGACAGACAGCATGGTAGTCATAGCTACAGTACAGGTGCCAAGGTATAGGACTGTATGTTCTTAAAGTCAGATGTTTACATACACTTAGGTTGGAGTCATTAAAACTCATTTTCCAACCACTCCTTTTCGACCACACTTGTTAACAAACTATAGTTTTGGCAAGTCGGTTAGGACATCTACTTTGTGCATGACGAAAGTCATTTTTCCAACAATTGTTTACAGACAGATTATTTCACTTATAATTCGCTGTATCACAATTCCAGTGGGTCAGAAGCCTACATCCACTATGTTGACTGTGCCTTTAACACAACGACAGACAGACATGTCACGTTCTGACCTTAGTTCCTTTTTTATGTCTTTGTGTTAAGTTGGTCAGGGCGTGAGTTGGGGTGGGTAGTCTATGTTCTTTTTTCTATGTTGTTATATTTCTATGTGTTTGGCCTAGTATGCTTCTCAATCAGAGGCAGCTGTCGATCCTTGTCTCTGATTGAGAATCATACTTAGGTAGCCGGTTTTCCCCATTTTGGTTGTGGGTGTTTATTTTCTGTGTAGTGTCTGTTCACCTCGTAGAACTGTTTCGTTTTGTCATCGTTTGTTATTTTGTGTAGTGTTCAGTTTTACTATTAAAATTATGACGAACACGTACCACGCTGCATATTGGTCCGATCCTTCATACTCCTCAGACGAAGAGGACGAGAATCGTTACAAGACAGCTAATTCTGCTAACCAGAACGACAGACATAGCTAATTCTGCTAACCAGAACGACAAACAGACATAGTAATTCTGCTAACCAGAACGACAGACAGACATAGCTAATTCTGCTAACCAGAACAACAGACAGACATAGCTAATTCTGCTAACCAGAACAACAGACAGACAGCTAATTCTGCTAACCAGAACGACAGACAGACATAGCTAATTCTGCTAACCAGAACGACAGACATAGCTAATTCTGCTAACCAGAACAACAGACAGACATAGCTAATTCTGCTAACCAGAACGACAGACAGACATAGCTAATTCTACTAACCAGAACGACAGACAGCCATAGCTAATTCTGCTAACCAGAACGACAGACAGACATAGCTAATTCTGCTAACCAGAACGACAGACAGACATAGCTAATTCTGCTAACCAGAATGACAGACAAACATAGCTAATTCTGCTAACCAGAATGACAAACATAGCTAATTCTGCTAACCAGAACGACAGACAGACATAGCTAATTCTGCTAACCAGAGCTAATTCTGCTAACCAGAACGACAGACAGACATAGCTAATTCTGCTAACCAGAAGAGAGTGGACACATGCAGAGGAACGAAGTGTTATTATCATTTTATAATGTTATTGGTTCTAATGTAATCAAAATAAACTACTGCTTATTAATTAGCTTTTAATGTGGTAGTTTTCTTCTTCCCGTAATTCCCTTACTAATGAGGGATGGAATGTGTGTGTGTGTGTGTGTGTGTAAAATAGACCTACCTATGTAGTCATTTTTGACATCACATCCTGCTGGATGACACACCAACCAGAGTCTGGATGCATCGAGGAACACTAAGGACTTATATGCACATTCTGACACTCAAAATAACTTGAGTCTCTGTAACTAATAACTGACACTCAAAATAGTCTCTAGACCTAATAACGGACACTCAAAATTGTCTCTGAAACTAATAACTGACACTCAAAAATGTCTCTGAAACTAATAACTGAGTCAGTCCGAGTCTCAATTAAGGTTCTTGTCTTCTGAGAGGAAGTGATTTTGTAGGAAGGAATGTGAGGTTAAGACAAATAGACAGACAGACAGACAGACAGACAGACAGACAGACAGACAGACAGACAGACAGACAGACAGACAGACAGACAGACAGACAGACAGACAGACAGACAGACAGACAGACAGGCAGGCAGGCAGGCAGGCAGGCAGGCAGGCCTAGACCCGTATTTTGGGTATATGTTGTGAAACTGTTAGATATTACTTGTTAGATATTACTGCGCTGTCAGAGCTAAAAGCACAAGCATTTCGCTACACATGCAATAACATCTGATAAACATGTGTATGTGACCAATAACATTTGATTTGATTTTATGTGTCCAAAACTCATTACATCTTCCCTATAGTTAGACGTTGTAGTTAGATTAAACCCCTACATATACAGTATTATATTATATTAATACTGGACATCTCCCCTATAGTTAGACATTGTAGTTAGATTAAACCCCCTACATATATGGTATTATATTAATACTGGACATCTCCACTATAGTTAGACATTGTAGTTAGATTAAACCCCCTACATATACAGTATTATATTATATTAATACTGGACATCTCCCCTATAGTTAGACATTGTAGTTAGATTAAACCCCCTACATATATGGTATTATATTAATACTGGACATCTCCCCTATAGTTAGACATTGTAGTTAGATTAAACCCCTACATATACAGTATTATATTATATTATATTAATACTGGACATCTCCCCTATAGTTAGACGTTGTAGTTAGATTAAACCCCTTACATATACAGTATTATATTATATTAATACTGGACATCTCCCCTATAGTTAGACATTGTAGTTAGATTAAACCCCCTACATATATGGTATTATATTAATACTGGACATCTCCCCTATAGTTAGACATTGTAGTTAGATTAAACCCCTACATATACAGTATTATATTATATTAATACTGGACATCTCCCCTTTAGTTAGACATTGTAGTTAGATTAAACCTCCTACATATATTACATGATATTATGCTTATATTAATTCCAGCTCAAATTATACAGAATCAATGAATGTTTCCCAAATGGTTCCCTATTCTCTAGATAGTACACAGGGCCCTTGTATAGAGTAGTACACTATATAGGGAACAGGGGGCCATTTGGAAAACGATGCATTCCATTCCCAGCATTAAGCAGCAATCATTCTGCTTGGGTGATCTGAAGGCTATTGTCACCCCACGGCCACTTGAAGGATTCTTTTGTGTTATAGAAGAATGGCTGGGCCGACCCCCGACCGAGCAGAGGACCCGGGGAGAGGGACACACAGGTATCCATGCACACACACACGCACACACACACACACACACACACACACACACACACACACACACACACACACACACACACACACACACACACACACACACACACACACACACACACACACACACACACACACACCACAAGTATCCATACACACACACACACACACACACACACACACACACCACAAGTATCCATGCACACACACGCACACACACACACACACACACACACACACACACACACACACACACACACACACACACACACACACACACACACACACACACACACACACACACACACACACACACACACACACACACACACACACACACACACACACACACACACGTCCTCAGGCCAGGAGGACGTGTGTGTTTCTTTAGCCCCGGTGACCAGACCTCTCAGCTACCAAGGATCGAGTTTCAGAGTGAGAGAGATGAGGGGGTGGAGGGGGGGGGGGGGACAAAGAGAGGAGAGAGAGAGAGAGAGAGAGAGACACAAGACAAGAAGGGCCTTCTATGACATCAAAAGGAACATAAAATTCGACATACCAATTAGGATCTGGCTAAAAATAATCAGTTATAGAACCCATTGCCCTTTATGGTTGTGAGGTCTGGGGTCCGCTCACCAACCAAGTATTCACAAAATGGGACAAACACCAAACAGAGACTCTGCGTGCAGAATTCTGCAAAAATATCCTCAGTGTACGACGTAAAACACCAAATAATGCATGCAGAGCAGAATTAGGCCGATACCCGCTAATTATCAAAATCCAGAAAAGAGACGTTAAATTCTACAACCACCTAAAAGGAAGCGATTCCCAAACCTTCCATAACAAAACCATCACCTGCAGAAAGAAATAAACCTGGAGAAGAGTCCCCTAAGCAAGCTGGTCCTGGGGCTCTGTTCACAAACACAAACAGACCCCACAGAGCCAAAGGACAGCAACACAATTAGACCCAATCAAATCATGAGAAAACAAAAAGATAATTACTTGACATATTGGAAAGAATTTACAAACAAACAGAGCAAACTAGAATGCTATTTGGCCCTAAACAGAGAGTACACAGTGGCAGAATACCTGACCACTGTGACTGACCCAAAATTAAGGAAATATTTGACTATGTACAGACTCAGTGAGCATAGCCTTGCTATTGAGAGAGGCCGCCGTAGGCAGACCTGGCTCTCAAGAGAAGACAGGCTATGTGCACACTGCCCACAAAATGAGGTGGAAACTGAGCTGCACTTCCTAACCTCCTGCCCATTGTATGACCATATTAGAGACACATATTTCCCTCAGATTACATAGACCCACAAAAATTCGAACAAAATCCAATTTTGATAAACTCCCATATCTACTGGGTGAAATACCAGTGTGCCATCACAGCAGCACAATTTGTGACTTGTTTCCACAAGAAAAGGGCAACCAGTGAAGAACAAACAGTGAACAAATGTAAATACAACCTATATTTATGTTAATTTATTTTCCCCTTTGTACTTTAACTATTTGCACATCATTACGACACTGTATATAGACATAATATGACATTTTACATTTTTATAGTTTTTTTTCACTTTTGTATACTATCTATTTCACTTGCTTTGGCAATGTAAACATATGTTTCCCATGCCAATAAACCACTTAAATTTAATTGAGAGGGGGAGAGGAGAGAGAAAAAGTGAGGAGAGGGGACAGAGAGGGAGGAGAGGAAGGGGACAGAGAGGAGAGGAAGGGGACAGAGAGGAGGGGGAGGGGAGAGAGAGGAGGGGGAGTGAGAGGAGGGGGAGTGAGAGGAGAGGGAGGGAGAGGAAAGGGAGGGAGAGAGGGGGGGGTGGGATGAGGGGGTGGGGAAGAGAGAGGAGGGGAGAGGAAGAGGAAGAGAACAGGAACGGTAAAATCTATATCTTTGATGATGGAAGCAAAACACTGAGTCTTGTTGTTAAAATGTAGATGGAAGCAAAACACAGAGTCCTGTTGTTAAAATGTAGATGGAAGCAAAACACAGAGTCCTGTTGTTAAAATGTAGATGGAAGCAAAACACAGAGTCCTGTTGTTAAAATGTAGATGGAAGCAAAACACAGAGTCCTGTTGTTAAAATGTAGATGGAAGCAAAACACAGAGTCCTGTTGTTAAAATGTAGATGGAAGCAAAACACAAAGTCCTGTTGTTAAAATGTAGATGGAAGCAAAACACAGAGTCCTGTTGTTAAAATGTAGATGGAAGCAAAACACATAGTCCTGTTGTTAAAATGTAGATGGAAGCAAAACACATAGTCCTGTTGTTAAAATGTAGATGGAAGCAAAACACATAGTCCTGTTGTTAAAATGTAGATGAAAGCAAAACACAGAGTCCTGTTGTTAAAATGTAGATGGAAGCAAAACACATAGTCCTGTTGTTAAAATGTAGATGGAAGCAAAACACAGAGTCCTGTTGTTAAAATGTAGATGGAATCAAAACACAGAGTCCTGTTGTTAAAATGTAGATGGAATCAAAACACAGAGTCCTGTTGTTAAAATGTAGATGGAAGCAAAACACAGAGTCCTGTTGTTAAAATGTAGATGGAATCAAAACACATAGTCCTGTTGTTAAAATGTAGATGGAAGCAAAACACAGAGTCCTATTGTTAAAATGTAGATGGAAGCAAAACACAGAGTCCTGTTGTTAAAATGTAGATGGAAGCAAAACACAGAGTCCTATTGTTAAAATGTAGATGGAAGCAAAACACAGAGTCCTGTTGTTAAAATGTAGATGGAAGCAAAACACAGAGTCCTATTGTTAAAATGTAGATGGAAGCAAAACACAGAGTCCTGTTGTTAAAATGTAGATGGAAGCAAAACACATAGTCCTGTTGTTAAAATGTAGATGGAAGCAAAACACAGAGTCCTGTTGTTAAAATGTAGATGGAAGCAAAACACAGAGTCCTATTGTTAAAATGTAGATGGAAGCAAAACACAGAGTCCTGTTGTTAAAATGTAGATGGAAGCAAAACACATAGTCCTGTTGTTAAAATGTAGATGGAAGCAAAACACAGAGTCCTGTTGTTAAAATGTAGATGGAAGCAAAACACAAAGTCCTGTTGTTAAAATGTATTATTTCTATCGCAAAGATGCACCATACGCGTGCCTCCTCTCTCCAAACTCCCGCCGGTGTTGAACGCTTTGTTCTCTTTCCGTTGACTTGAGACTCGACCCGTTCTTCTTGGGACTTGACTCGAGACTCGACCCGTTCTACTTGGGACTTGACTCGAGACTCGACCCGTTCTACTTGGGACTTGACTCGAGACTCGATCCGTTCTAGTTGAGACTTGACTCGAGACTCGACCGGTTCTACTTGGGACTTGACTGGAGACTCGACCCGTTCTACTTGGGACTTGACTCGAGACTCGATCCGTTCTAGTTGAGACTTGACTCGAGACTCGACCGGTTCTACTTGGGACTTGACTCGAGACTCGACCCATTCTACTTGGGACTTGACTCGAGACTTGACCCGTTCTACTTGAGACTTGACTCGAGACTCGAGCCGTTCTACTTGGGACTTGACTCGAGACTCGACCCGTCCTATTTGGGACTTGACTCGAGACTCGACCTGTTCTATTTGGGACTTGACTCGAGACTCGACCCGTCCTATTTGGGACTTGACTCGAGACTCGACCGGTTCTATTTGGGACTTGACTCGAGACTCGACCCGTTCTACACGAGACTCGGACCTTCTCACATGAGAATTGCTTGTGACTCCAATAATAATAACTTGGTCCCATCTCTGCCATTGACTGTCACCCCCACCCATCTACACAAACATCAGTAATATCTTGACCCAGATCAAACAGAAAAGTAGCTGTGAGTGCGTAGGAGAGGAAGACTGAGGTAAGGGGAAATCAAGCCTTGTATAACTTTAAAAACTTCAAAGCTGTATCACTCATAGTCTAGATGTCTAGCTAGTCCAACCTCCCCCTCCTCTTCGCCTGCCTACCACCCTGTGGAAACATACTTTCGGTGTAATTATGTTATCAAACCTGCTGGGAGAGGGAGAGAGAGAGAGTGAGGAGAGAGAGTGAGGAGAGAGAGAGAGTGAGGAGAGAGAGTGAGGAGAGAGAGAGAGTGAGGAGAGAGAGTGAGGAGAGAGAGAGAATGAGGAGAGGGAGAGAGTGAGGAGAGAGAGAGGAGAGAGAGAGAGAGAGTGAGGAGAGGGAGAGAGAGTGAGGAGGGAGAGAGAGTGAGGAGAGAGCGAGAGAGAGAAGGAGAGGGAGAGAGAGTGAGGAGAGGGAGAGAGAGTGAGGAGAGGGAGAGAGAGTGAAGAGAGAGAGAGGAGAGAGCGAGTGAGGAGAGGGAGAGAGAGTGAGGAGAGGGAGAGAGAGTGAGGAGAGAGAGAGAAGGAGAGGGAGAGAGAGTGAGGAGAGAGAGAAGGAGAGGGAGAGAGAGTGAGGAGAGAGAGAAGGAGAGGGAGAGAGAGTGAGGAGAGAGAGAAGTAGAGGCAGAGAGAGAGAGGAGAGAGACAGCTGAACAAAGGCAAACAGCTGTGCCAAAGAAAACACCAGCCAGTCTACTCTGCTGATTCCCCAGTGAACATCATGAAGAGTACGACTAGGACTCTGTGATTAGTGATGATGTTTTGAGTAGTTGAACATCATGACGAGTACGACTAGGACTCTGTGATTAGTGATGATGTTTTGAGTAGTTGAACATCATGACGAGTACGACAAGGACTCTGTGATTAGTGATGATGTTTTGAGTAGTTGAACATCATGACGAGCACGACTAGGACTCTGTGATTAGTGATGATGTTTTGAGTAGTTGAACATCATGACGAGTACGACTAGGACTCTGTGATTAGTGATGATGTTTTGAGTAGTTGAACATCATGACGAGCACGACTAAGACTCTGTGATTAGTGAGGATGGTTAAGAGACAAGCTATAGTTTCCCAACAGTTAGATACCGTTGTTAGTAAGCCATTTTCCCAGTCAGTCAGTCAGTGGAGGTGCCTGTGGCCTGTAACAGCTCGGTTAGTAGGTGGATCACTGTTGTTACAACTGATCTCTGTTGGTCCGAGATGTGGAGAGCACCAGCCAATCAGCAGAGAGCAAGAGACAGTATAACCGAGGACATCCGATAGCTAGTTTCCCATTCAGTCAGTGGACATGGCTGTAGTCTGTAGAATCTAGCTGTAGCAGCACTGTACTGTGTTAGGTGGATCACTGTTGATACAGCTGATCTCTGTTGGTCCAACTGGAATACAGCAGACTGTTTGTTGTCAGACAGATAGTCAGCCCCAACTTCCAATGCTTCATATTATTATGTTTAAGTTCTGTCAGGAGTGTCTGTATGCTGCCAGACAAATTTTCCCCTAAGAGACAATGAAGTATTCAATCAATCAATATTGTTGTAATGAGGGAAATATGTTAGTCTCTCTCTCTCTCTCTCTCTCTCCTAGTTTGGAAGGTAATCAATCCTCTGATGCCATCTGAGATGTTGTAGACGATAACATCTGATTAAGTGTTTGTTAATTATCTTGCACACGCTACATTTGAAGTTGCATTTGGTCGTATCTACTTCCCTGTCAACAAGCAACCCTTCTGCTGCAAACATGACGTGGCCCGCAAAATGGGTCATGTCTCTTGCATTTAAGAAAAGGTTGGACACAGTCAGATACAATCCAGTAAACTTGTAAGGTTGTACCTTTGGATAAAAGTGCATTTCATAAGGTTTGTGTTGAGGCAACTGATAAATGTTGTTGAGGAACTATGACATTTGACCCTTCAATAAGTCACTGATTAACTTTGGCTTCTATGCTTAGATGACATGACCTCTTGTAACAGACCTGAAGTATGAGAGGGATCACATGAATGTTCCAACCAAAACAAACTACATTATACTCTCTAAAAGACACTCCAACAGCCCCTCTAAGACCCAGAATACCACCAGCCCCTCTAAGACCCAGAATACCACCAGCCCCTCCAGGACCCAGAATACCACCAGCCCCTCTATGACCCAGAATAACACCAGCCCCTCTAGGACCCAGAATACCACCAGTACCTTCAGACCCAGAATACCACCAGCCCCTCTATGACCCAGAATACCACCAGCCCCTCTAGGACCCAGAATACCACCAGTACCTTCACACCCAGAATACCACCAGCCCCTCTAGGACCCAGAATTCCACCAGCCCCTCTATGACCCAGAATACCACCAGCCCCTCTAGGACCCAGAATACCACCAGTACCTTCACACCCAGAATACCACCAGTACCTTCACACCCAGAATATCACCAGCCCCTCTAGGACCCAGAATACCACCAGCCCTCTATGACCCAGAATACCACCAGCCCCTCTATGACCCAGAATACCACCAGCCCCTCTATGACCCAGAATACCACCAGTACCTTCACACCCAGAATAGCATCAGTACCTTCACACCCAGAATACGACCAGCCCCTCTAGGACCCAGAATACCACCAGCCCCTCTAAGACCCAGAATACCACCAGCCCTTCTATGACCCAGAATACCACCAGCCCCTCTAGGACCCAGAATACCACCAGCCCCTCTATGACCCAGAATACCACCAGCCCCTCTATGACCCAGAATACCACCAGCCCCTCTGTAACCCATAATGCCACCAGTACCTTCACACCCAGAATACCATCAGTACCTTCACAGCCAGAATACCACCAGCCCGTCTAGGACCCAGAATATCACCAGTACCTTCACACCCAGAATACCACCAGCCCCTCTAGGACCCAGAATACCACCAGCCCCTCTAGAACCCAGAATAACACCAGCCCCTCTATGATCCAGAATACCACCAGCCCCTCTGTAACCCAGAATACCACCAGCCCTTCCAGGACCCAGAATACCACCAGCCCCTCTATGACCCAGAATACCACCAGCCCCTCTAGGACCCAGAATACCACCAGTACCTTCACACCCAGAATACCACCAGTACCTTCACACCCAGAATACCACCAGCCCCTCTATAACCCAGAATTCCACCAGCCCCTCTAGGGCCCAGAATACCACCAGCCCCTCTAGAACCCAGAATACCACCAGTCCCTCTAGGACCCAGAATACCACCAGCCCCTCTATGACCCAGAATACCACCAGTCCCTCTATGACCCAGAATACCACCAGTACCTTCACACCCAGAATACCACCAGCCCCTCTAGAACCCAGAATTCCACCAGCCCCTCTAGGGCCCAGAATACCACCAGCCCCTCTAGAACCCAGAATACCACCAGTCCCTCTAGGACCCAGAATACCACCAGCCCCTCTAGGACCCAGAATACCACCAGCCCCTCTATGACCCAGAATACCACCAGCCCCTCTATGACCCAGAATACCACCAGTCCCTCTATGACCCAGAATACCACCAGTACCTTCACACCCAGAATACCACCAGCCCCTCTAGAACCCAGAATACCACCAGCCCCTCTAGGGCCCAGAATACCACCAGCCCCTCTAGAACCCAGAATACCACCAGCCCCTCTAGGACCCAGAATACCACCAGCCCCTCTAGGACCCAGAATACCACCAGCCCCTCTAGGACCCAGAATGCCACCAGCCCCTCTAGGACCCAGAATGCCACCAGCCCCTCTAGGACCCAGAATACCACCAGCCCCTCTAGGACCTAGAATACCACCAGCCCCTCTAGGACCCAGAATACCACCAGCCCCTCTAGGACCCAGAATACCATCAGCCCTTCTATGACCCAGAATACCACCAGCCCCTCTAGGACCCAGAATACCACCAGCCCTTCCAGGACCCAGAATACCACCAGCACCTCTATGACCCAGAATAACACCAGCCCCTCCAGGACCCAGAATACCACCAGCCCCTCTAGGACCCAGAATACCACCAGCCCCTCTAGGACCCAGAATACCACCAGCCCCTCTATGACCCAGAATACCACCAGCCCCTCTAGGACCCAGAATACCACCAGCCCCTCTATGACCCAGAATACCACCAGCCCCTCCAGGACCCAGAATATCAGCAGTACCTTCACACCCAGAATACCAGCAGCCCCTCTAGAACCAAGAATACCACCAGCCCCTCTAGGACCCAGAATATCAGCAGTACCTTCACACCCAGAACACCACCAGCCCCTCTAGGACCCAGAATATCAGCAGGACCTTCACACCCAGAATACCACCAGCCCCTCTAGGACCCAGAATACCACCAGCCCCTATATGACCGAGAATACCACCAGCCCCTCCAGGACCCAGAATACCACCAGCCCCTCTATGACCCAGAATACCACCAGCCCCTCCAGGACCCAGAATACCACCAGCCCCTCTATGACCCAGAATACCACCAGCCCCTACAGGACCCAGAATACCACCAGCCCCTCTAGGACCCAGAATACCACCAGCCCCTCTGGGACCCAGAATACCACCAGCCCCTCTATGACCCAGAATACCACCAGCACCTCTAGGACCCAGAATACCACCAGTACCTTCACACCCAGAATACCACCAGCCCCTCTAGGACCCAGAATACCACCAGTTCCTTCACACCCAGAATAACATCAGTACCTTCACACCCAGAATACCACCAGCCCCTATATGACCCAGAATACCACCAGCCCCTCTAGGGCCCAGAATACCACCGGCCCCTCTAGAACCTAGAATACCACCAGCCCCTCTAGAACCCAGAATTCCACCAGCCCCTCTAGGGCCCAGAATACCACCAGCCCCTCTAGAACCCAGAATACCACCAGTCCCTCTAGGACCCAGAATACCACCAGCCCCTCTAGGACCCAGAATACCACCAGCCCCTCTATGACCCAGAATACCACCAGCCCCTCTATGACCCAGAATACCACCAGTCCCTCTATGACCCAGAATACCACCAGTACCTTCACACCCAGAATACCACCAGCCCCTCTAGAACCCAGAATACCACCAGCCCCTCTAGGGCCCAGAATACCACCAGCCCCTCTAGAACCCAGAATACCACCAGCCCCTCTAGGACCCAGAATACCACCAGCCCCTCTAGGACCCAGAACACCACCAGCCCCTCTAGGACTCAGAATGCCACCAGCCCCTCTAGGACCCATAATACCACCAGCCCCTCTAGGACCTAGAATACCACCAGCCCCTCTATGACCCAGAATACCACCAGCCCCTCTAGGACCCAGAATACCACCAGCCCTTCTATGACCCAGAATACCACCAGCCCCTCTAGGACCCAGAATACCATCAGCCCTTCTATGACCCAGAATACCACCAGCCCCTCTAGGACCCAGAATACCACCAGCCCTTCCAGGACCCAGAATACCACCAGCACCTCTATGACCCAGAATAACACCAGCCCCTCCAGGACCCAGAATACCACCAGCCCCTCTAGGACCCAGAATACCACCAGCCCCTCTAGGACCCAGAATACCACCATCCCCTCTATGACCCAGAATACCACCAGCCCCTCTAGGACCCAGAATACCACCAGTCCCTCTAGGACCCAGAATACCACCAGCCCCTCTATGACCCAGAATACCACCAGCCCCTCTAGGACCCAGAATACCACCAGCCCCTCTAGGACCCAGAATACCACCAGCCCCTCTAGGACCCAGAATACCACCAGCCCCTCTAGGACTGTCCAGGGGTACAGAACGTAATTCGGTTCTTTAGTGCTGGGGAAGAGATGTCCAGGGGTCCAGAACGTGATTCGGTTCTTTAGTGCTGGGGAAGAGATGTCCAGGGCTACAGAACGTGATTCTGTTCTTTAGTGCTGGGGAAGAGATGTCCAGGGGTCCAGAACGTGATTCGGTTCTTTAGTGCTGGGGAAGAGATGTCCAGGGGTACAGAACGTGATTCGGTTCTTTAGTGCTGGGGAAGAGATGTCCAGGGGTACAGAACGAGGTGGTTACCTTCGGTCGCCATAATGAAAGCAATGTTCATGGCCGCACGAAAATTACAGAACATCGAGTGCGGGCGACTGGCAAGAATTAGAGTTACCAGTGCGATACAAAACCTCTGCAAATTGAATAATGTTTTTCCTGAATTATTATTATTATTTTTTTATTCAACCTTTATTTAATTAGGCAAAAAATTCTTATTTTACAATGACGGGTGCTGGGAATAAAAATAAAATAAAAATATAGGACAAAACACACATCACGACAAGAGAGACACCACAACACTACATAAAGAGAGACCTAAGACAACAACAAAGCACGGCAGCAACACATGACAACACAGCACGGTAGCAACACAACATGGCAGCAGCACAACATGGTAGCAGCACAAAACAGGGTACAAACATTATTGGGCCCAGACAACAGCATAAAGGGCAAGAAGGTAGAGACAACAATACATCACACAAAGCAGCCACAACTGTCAGTAAGAGTGTCCATGATTGAGTCTTTGAATGTCGAGATGGAGATACAACTGTCCAGTTTGAGTGTTTGTTGCAGCTCGTTCCAGTCGCTAGCTGCAGCGAACTGAAAAGAGGAGCGACCCAGGGATGTGTGTGGTTTGGGGACCTTTAACAGAATGTAACTGGCAGAACGAGGGTTGTACGTGGAGGATGAAGGCTGCAGTAGATATCTCAGATAGGGGGGAGTGAGGCCTAAGAAGGTTTTAGATAAGCATCAACCAGTGGGTCTTGCGAAAGGTATGCAGAGATGACCAGTTTACAGAGGAGTATAGAGCGCAGTGATGTGTCCTATAAGGAGCATTGGTGGCCTCACAGGACTAACAGGCTCCTCATCAAATCTGATGGCCGAATGGTAAAGAACGTCATGCTTCTACATCTGCATTGTTTGCTGTTTGGGGTTTTAGGCTGGGTTTCTGTACAGCACTTTGAGATATCAGCTGATGTAAGAAGGGCTATATAAATACATTTGATTGATTGAAATTTGATTGATCTAGCCGCTCGAGAGCACTCTTACCTGCCGATCTATAAATTACGTCTCCGTAATCGAGCATGGGTAGGATGGTCATCTGAATCAGGGTTAATTTGGCAGCTGGGTTAAAAGAGGAGCGATTATGATAAGAGGAAACCAAGTCTAGATTTAACCTTAGCCCGCAGTTTTGATATGTGCTGAGAGAAGGACTGTAAGTCGATCAGGATGAGAGCGTTTATTAAAATTACTAAAAAAACGTATGTAAAAACGTAGGACTCTCTGGCTAATTCTGAATGAGGTCAAGGTGGGGCAGAGTATGAGCCAGTATCTGTCTAACTGCAGACAGCTGGTTTGTGTGTCTCTCCTCTCCACCCGCCTCCCTCCCAACGCCCCCTAGCCTCCCTCCCTCCCTCCCTCCCTCCCTCCCTCCCTCCCTCCCTCCCTCCCTCCCTCCCTCCCTCCCAACGCCCCCTAGCCTCCCTCCCTCCCAACGCCCCCTAGCCTCCCTCCCTCCCAACGCCCCCTAGCCTCCCTCCCTCCCTCCCAACGCCCCCTCCCTCCCTCCCTCCCAACGCCCCCTAGCCTCCCTCCCTCCCTCCCAACGCCCCCTAGCCTCCCTCCCTCCCAACGCCTCCCTCCCTCCCTCCCTCCCAACACCCCCAACGACCCCCCAACCTTCGCCAGCCTTCAGCCTTCTCCTGACGTTGACTTGAGCTGGAGGAGGAAGTCTAATTTTGTGTTGCCCCGGTGATGTGACGAGTGACCAATCATAACTGTGAAGAGAATGTTTAACTCTTATTTGCACCCTATCCGCTCTGGTATTCTTCCAATTAGCCAAGCCTTGTGCCTGGTTTCCAAAACTAAGGCGTTGGAGTACATTACAACATATTTGAGATTAGCTTTATTCAAGTCATAAAAAAATAGCCAGGCAGTATTTTCCTTTCCCCTTTTTTCAAAATATCCATTCCGTCCCCTTTTGCACCCTGCCAATTAGCTTCTCTGTGTTCTATTTTTCAAAATGAGGCATTTGGAGAACATTCAAATACCTCTCAGAGTAGCTTTATCCAAGGCCATTGGCAGCCCGAAACGTTGTGGTTTTAATCTAACAACATTTTTTAATAATCCAATTTTAATTGTGATGGTGAGCCAGGCCTGTGTTCCTAACATAATATTATATTTCTGTCAACTGGCAACACAAAAATTCCATAACTTTTGTCACACATTGTAGACTTTGTCTGCTACTTTGTCTGCTAAAAAGCAAAAAGCATGTGCAACTGAAATCCTATAGCGTACCTCACAGTTGAAAAAAAGTCTGCTCTGTTGAGGTGTTAAAAACACGACCCGGGTTGTCCTGTGATTGGGTTTTGACAAGTCCGGAGTCTCCATTTCATTGGGTGAACAGGTTGCCCGGGAGATGAAAAGGTTCCGAGGACGTAAGGGGGAGCTGAGGGGTTTAGAGTGTTAATCAGGTGGTGATTGGTGGTGATTGGTAGCATGGGACTCTTAACAAGACCCTATCCATCTCTTAGACTTTACACACACACACACACACACACACACACACACACACACACACACACACACACACACACACACACACACACACACACACACACACACACACACACACACACACACACACACACACACACACACACACACACACACACACACACACACACACACACACATCTACCTAACTGACTAACAGGCTCTAGTGGAATCAGATCTACCTAACTGACTAAAAGGCTCTAGTTGAATCAGATCCTCTTCCCTAGACCATATATATGCACTCTTTTCTTGATACATGAATATCTGAACAATCTTTATATCTATTATAGACATGTTGCAGTGCCAAACCTACAGGCCTTCAGTGTGTTACATTTTTATTTAACTAGGCAAGTTAAGAAAACATTCTTAGTTACAATGATGCCTTGTTCAGGAGCAGAACGACAGATTTCTTACCTTGGGGATTCAATCCAACAACCTTTAGGTTACTTGTCCAACTAGGCTACCTGCCGCTCCATGATTCTAAGTTACGAATGTAACTTAAGGCTGGGAATATCAATACAATCCAACTAGCAATGATCACAAGTTAGTCCTAATGTAACTAATAGGTTACCACATCTATTTACGTAGCACGCAAAAAATACAGAACCTAACGTTAGCTGGATAGATAGCTAGCTGCAAGGAGGATGTCATGTCATTGGAAGAGTTGGTGAGTGACTGACTTATCCCTCGTATCGTTTTTCGAGTGGCTTTAAAAAGTTATTCTTGAAAAGGGAGAAACTAACAAATTAGCAACAACATCCTCTTTTATAACACCTGCTGTAGCTGCTGCAAACTAGCCGACAACAAAAGCTAGCTAGCTAGCTAGATCGTGGGATAACTACTGCTCACTATTGCACAGTGGCCTGTTGGCCTTCAAGAAGGCAGAAGTTTCCATAAATTTTTGTAAAAACGGTCCCACTCATTAAATCAAAATGTGATTGGTTGATTCTACTGTCACTCATTTTTTTTGTTGCCATAATACAGTTGAATGGCAGATACCTTCATCTAGCTTCGCTAGCTAGATTTATCTCCCCAGAGACCAGCAAAGAAAAATCCTGATAATTTTTTTATTTTTCTTCAGTGTTACCCCTTTCCTTTACCCCTTAAAAAACTGAAGAGATTAAATCAGAACATCATTGAAAATAATAATATAATTATCATTATTATTATTATATCGGTATTAATCATAATTTTATAAATCCTTAGGGCTTCTCTGAAGGCGTAGAAGGCCCATTGTTCCCCACTGTGTTTGGATTAGTAATAATTTATAGAGTGGCTCTATTTTTCCCCCAGCATGCATTTTTTCACTATTCTGAATGTTTAAATAACCCAGATGTTATTCTGAAATATGAACACAGAAATACTGGTCATTTAGAACTGTTATTATAGTGGTGACCTGACAAAATTACAATCGTGGTCTTGAATTTTACTCACGTTTTTCTGGTCTCGATCTTGGCTCGGTTTCGGTCTCCTTGTCCCCCCCCTCCGGTCGTGGTCTTGGCAGTGTTGGAAAAACTACCCAACTGTCATACTTGAGTTAAAGTAAAGATACCTTCATAGAAAATGCCTCAAGTAAAAGTGAAAGTCACCCAGTAAAATACTACTTGAGTAAAAGTCTAAAAGTATTTGCTTTTAAATATACTTAAGTATCAAAAGTAAATGCAATTGCAAAAATAACCTTAAGATTTAAAAGAAAAACTATAAATTATTTCAAATAGCTTAAATTAACCAAGCTGCACCATTTTTATGTTTTTGTTAATTTACGGATAGCCGGGGGCACACTCCAACACTCAGACATAATTTGAAACAAAGCATTTGTGTTTAGTGAGTGAGCTAGATCAAAGGCAATAGGGATGTGTGTGAATCGGACCATTTTCCTGTCCTGCTAAGCATTCAAAATGTAATGAGTATTTTTGGGTGTCAGGGAAAAATGTATGGAGTAAAAAGTACATTATTTTCTTTAGGAATCGAGTAAAAGTTAAAATGTTTTCAAAAATATAAATAGTAAAGTAAAGTACAGATACTCCAAGAAACTACTTAAGTAGTACTTTAAAGTATTTTTACTGAAGTACTTTATACCGCTGGGTCTTGGTCTTGAGTCAGTCTCGCTTTAGGTGGTGTCGAACACAACACTGTCTATTATTATTGCGATTGTGACACAAGCTTTTCAGTGATTCTCACTCTCAGCGTCACGCCGCATAAAAACATACAGCTCAAATCATTAAATTACAGCAGCGTAACGAAATACTAATTTCTAACAATTGGAGAATACTTAGCTTAGCTAAAGCAGATCCAACACTATTTAAAGGAACTGCTGTGACGTAACTGTTACTGAAAATGGCAAGTTTTCTTTAAGTACTAACACAGTGAGAACATGGAACTAGTGCTGAGCTGAGAGGTGGAAGAGAGAGAGAGACAGTATGGATATCAGGGCCTTTCTTGGCGGCGATACAGAATAACACTGCCTGACTGGCTGACTGCCTGACTGGCCGACTGCAATAAACAACTTTAGAAAACTATCTTTCCCCTAGTCATTACTAATGTTATGCAGGAAAATTATATTTATTTAGCCCTCGAGCCCGAGGCTAGTACTCTTCAGACCTGGCTAGTAGAAAATGGGACAACAAGCCCGCCGGCTAGTGAAATTATGGCACAGATTTTAGACCTGGACTAGAAAGAATCTTTTAGTGTTTTGGTTTCCAAAGTCCTTTAGTTCCAGCCCTGGTTATGGGGGGAGTTAGTTTTTCAAAGTCTTTTGTGTTTTGGGAAGGACCTCTGTACTGTAGCTGACTGTAGTAGAGGGGCTGTAGTGGAGTGGGTCGAGAGTTTCAAGTTCCTTGGTGTCCACATCACCATTGAACTCTCATGGTCCAAACACACCACAACAGTCGTGAAGAGGGCACAACAAAACCTTTTCCCCATCAGGAGACTGAAAAGAGATTTGGCATGGGTCCCCAGATCTTCAAAAGGTTCTACAGCTGCACCATCGAGAGCATCCTGACCCGGTTGCATTACTGCCTGGTATGGCAACTGCTCAGCATCTGACCGTAAGGCGCTACAGAGGGTAGTGAGAATGGAGGGGCCAAACTTCCTGCCATCCAGGATATGGATGATAGGATAATATGCGGTGTCAGAGGAAAGCTCATAGAATTGTCAGCGACTCCAGTCTCCCAAGTCATAGACTGTTTTCTCTGCTACCGCACTGCAAGCTGTACCGGGGCGCCAAGTCTAGGACCAAATGGCTCCTCAACAGCTTCTACCCCCAAGCCATTAGACTGCTGAACAATCCTAAAAATCGCCACCGGACAATTTACATGGACCCCCCTACACTGCTGCTACTCGCTGCTTGTTTGTTACCTCGCTGTTTGTACAGCTTACCTCAACTAGCCTGTACCCCTGCACACTGACTCGGTACCGGTACCCCCTGTATATAGCCTCCACATTGACTCTGTACCGGTACCCCCTGTATATAGCCTCCACATTGACTCGGTACCGGTACCGCCTGTATATAGCCTCCACATTGACTCTGTACCGGTACCCCCTGTATATAGCCTCCACACTGACTCGGTACCGGTGCCCCCTGTATATAACCTCCACACTGACTCGGTACCGGTGCCCCCTGTATATAGCCTCCGCACTGACTCTGTACCGGTGTCCCCTGTATATAGCCTCCACACTGACTCGGTACCGGTGCCCCCTGTATATAACCTCCACACTGACTCTGTACCGGTACCCCCTGTATATAGCCTCCGCACTGACTCTGTACCGGTACCCCCTGTATATAGCCTCCACACTGACTCTGTACCGGTGCCCCCTGTATATAACCTCCACACTGACTCTGTACCGGTACCCCCTGTATATAGCCTCCGCACTGACTCTGTACCGGTGTCCCCTGTATATAGCCTCCACATTGACTCTGTACCGGTACCTCCTGTTATATACTCGGTACCGGTGGCCCCTGTATATAACCTTGTTATTGTTATTCTTATTGTGTTACTTTTTATTATTACTTTTTATTTTAGTCTACTTGGTAAATATGTTCTTCTTCTTGAACCACACTGTTGGTTAAGGGCTTGTAAGTAAGTATTTCACGGTAAAGTCTACACCTGTAGTATTCGGCGCGTGTGACAAATACAGTTTGATTTGGCGATAGTAGGTATGACTCTCCTTTAAACACTAAATATCAATGAGAAGGAAACAGTGATCCGGACATACTGGTTGAACCTTTCTGGTAGACTGACGGCTTATTGATCCGGACAAATGTGAAATGCCAAACATCAAAACATCATCGTATGCAGACTCACTCACCAACACATGTACAGCTGAAGTCAGAGGTTTACATACACTTAGGTTGGAGTCATTAAAAACTTGTTTTTCAACCCACTCCACAAATGTCTTGTTAACAAACTATAGTTTTGGCAAGTCGGGTAGGACATCTACTTTGTGCATGACACAATACATTTTTCCAACAATTGTTAACAGACAGATTATTTCACTTATAATTCACTGTATCACAATTCCAGTGGGTCAGAAGTTTACATACACTAAGTTGACTGTGCCTTAAAACAGCTTGGAAAATTCCAGAAAATTATGTCATGGCTTTAGAAGCTTCTGATAGGCTAATTGACATATTTTGAGTCAATTGGAAGTGTACCTGTGGATGTATTTCAAGGCCTACCTTCAAACTCAGTGACTCTTTGCTTGACATCATGGGAAAATCGGTTGCATCACTGCCTGGTACAGCAATTGCAAGGCACTTCAGAGGGTAGTACGTACGGCCCAGTACATCACTGGGGCCAAGCTTCCTGCCATCTACACCAGGCGGTGTCAGAGGAAGGCCCTAAAAATTGTCAAAGACTCCAGCTACCCCAGTCATAGACACAAGTCGAGTAAGGCCTTAGAAATTGCCAAAGATCCCAGCCACCCCAGTCATATGCTGTTCTCTCTTCTCTCTGCATGGCAAGCGGTACCAGAGTGCCAAGTCTAGGACAAAAAGGCTTCTCAACAGTTTTTACCCCCAAGCCATAAGACTCCTGAACAGGTAATCAATTGGTTACCTGGACTATTTGCATTGTGTGACCCCCCCCCCCCCCCCAACCCCTCTTTTACGCTGCTGCTACTCTCTGTTTATCTTATATGCATAGTCACTTTAACTATACATCCATGTACATACTACCTCAATTGGCCCGACCATCCAGTGCTCCCGTACGTTGGCTAACCGGGCTATCTGCATTGTGTCCCACCACCCGCCAACCCCTCTTTTACGCTACTGCTACTCTCTGTTCATCATATATGCATAGTCACTTCAACCATATCTACATGTACATACTAAGCCTGACTAACCGTTGTCTGTATATAGCCTTGCTACTCTTATTCTCAAATGTCTTTTTACTATTGTTTTAATTCTTTACTTACCTACACACACACACACACTAACACACACTAACACACACACACACACACACACACACACACACACACACACACACACACACACACACACACACACACACACACACACACACACACACACACACACACACACACACACACACACACACACACACACACACACACACACACACACACACACACACACACACACACCTTTTTTTTTTTTTCACACTGTTGGTTAGAGCCTGTATTCAGCATTTCACTGTAAGGTCTACACTTGTTGTATTCGGCGCATGTGACAAATAAACTTTGATTTGAAATCAAAAGAAAGACCTCAGAAAAAAATGTGTAGACCTCCACAAGTCTGGTTCATCCTTGGTAGCAATTTTCCAAACGCCTGAAGGTACCACATTCATCTGTACAAATAATAGTACGCAAGTATAAACATCATGGGACCACGCAGCCGTCATACCGCTCAGGAAGGAGACGTGTTCT
>NC_092088.1:4603447-4615947 GCF_045679555.1 Salvelinus alpinus
GGTTGACAGTGAGTTTGTGTAATATAGCCTTGCTATTTGGGTTCAGTAAATGTTTGTGCATGAGAGCATGTTATTGGCAACTTGACATGTATTTGCTTGTATATGTTTGTGTGTTTGTGTGTGCGTGCAGTAACAGACGTGTGTGTGTGTGTGTGTTTATGTGTGTGTGCAGTAACAGACGTGTGTGTGTGTGTGTTTATGTGTGTGTGCAGTAACAGACGTGTGTGTGTGTGTGTGTTTATGTGTGTGTGCAGTAACAGACGTGTGTGTGTGTGTGTGTTTATGTGTGTGTGCAGTAACAGACGCGTGTGTGTGTGTGTGTTTATGTGTGTGTGCAGTAACAGACGTGTGTGTGTGTGTGTTTATGTGTGTGTGCAGTAACAGACGTGTGTGTGTGTGTGTGTGTGTGTTTATGTGTGTGTGCAGTAACAGACGTGTGTGTGTGTGTGTGTGTGTGTTTATGTGTGTGCAGTAACAGACGCGTGTGTGTGTGTGTGTGTGTGTTTATGTGTGTGTGCAGTAACAGACGTGTGTGTGTGTGTGTTTATGTGTGTGTGCAGTAACAGACGTGTGTGTGTGTGTGTGTGTTTATGTGTGTGCAGTAACAGACGCGTGTGTGTGTGTGTGTGTGTGTGTTTATGTGTGTGTGCAGTAACAGACGTGTGTGTGTGTGTGTTTATGTGTGTGTGCAGTAACAGACGTGTGTGTGTGTGTGTGTGTGTGTGTTTATGTGTGTGCAGTAACAGACGCGTGTGTGTGTGTGTGTTTATGTGTGTGTGCAGTAACAGACGTGTAATTGACTCTGTGTTTCTGATTTGTTCCATATGTTCCCATGTATTACCTGGACTCACCATATTACCTACCATAATACCTACCACATTACCTACCATAATACCTACCATAATACCTACCATAATACCTGGACTCACCACATTACCTATCATAATACCTACCATAATACCTACCATATTACCTGGACTCACCACATTACCTACCATAATACCTACCATAATACCTGGACTCACCACATTACCTACCATAATACCTACCATAATACCTACCATAATACCTACCACATTACCTACCATAATACCTGGACTCACCACATTACCTATCATAATACCTACCATAATACCTACCATATTACCTGGACTCACCACATTACCTACCATAATACCTACCATAATACCTACCATAATACCTACCATAATACCTACCATATTACCTGGACTCACCACATTACCTACCATAATACCTACCATAATACCTACCATATTACCTACCATAATACCTACCATATTACCTGGACTCACCATAATACCTACCATAATACCTACCATAATACCTACCATAATACCTACCATATTACCTACCATAATACCTACCATATTACCTGGACTCACCACATTACCTACCATAATACCTACCATAATACCTACCATAATACCTACCATATTACCTGGACTCACCACATTACCTACCATAATACCTACCATAATACCTACCATATTACCTACCATAATACCTACCATATTACCTGGACTCACCACATTACCTACCATAATACCTACCACATTACCTACCATAATACCTACCATAATACCTACCATATTACCTGGACTCACCACATTACCTACCATAATACCTACCATAATACCTACCATAATACCTACCATAATACCTACCATATTACCTGGACTCACCACATTACCTACCATAATACCTACCATATTACCTGGACTCACCATATTACCTACCATAATACCTACCATATTACCTGGACTCACCATAATACCTACCATAATACCTACCATAATACCTACCATATTACCTGGACTCACCATATTACCTACCATAATACCTACCATAATACCTACCATATTACCTGGACTCACCATAATACCTACCATAATACCTACCATAATACCTACCATATTACCTGGACTCACCATAATACCTACCATAATACCTACCATAATACCTACCATATTACCTACCATAATACCTACCATAATACCTACCATAATACCTACCATATTACCTGGACTCACCATAATACCTACCATAATACCTACCATAATACCTACCACATTACCTACCATAATACCTACCATAATACCTACCATAATACCTACCATAATACCTACCATATTACCTGGACTCACCATATTACCTACCATAATACCTACCATATTACCTACCATAATACCTACCATATTACCTACCATAATACCTACCATAATACCTACCATAATACCTACCATAATACCTACCATAATACCTACCATAATACCTGGACTCACCACATTACCTACCATAATACCTACCATAATACCTACCACATTACCTACCATAATACCTGGACTCACCACATTACCTATCATAATACCTACCATAATACCTACCATATTACCTGGACTCACCATAATACCTACCATAATACCTACCATAATACCTACCATAATACCTACCATAATACCTACCATATTACCTGGACTCACCACATTACCTACCATAATACCTACCATAATACCTACCATAATACCTACCATATTACCTACCATAATACCTACCATATTACCTGGACTCACCATAATACCTACCATAATACCTACCATAATACCTACCATAATACCTACCATATTACCTACCATAATACCTACCATATTACCTGGACTCACCACATTACCTACCATAATACCTACCATAATACCTACCATAATACCTACCATATTACCTGGACTCACCACATTACCTACCATAATACCTACCATAATACCTACCATATTACCTACCATAATACCTACCATATTACCTGGACTCACCACATTACCTACCATAATACCTACCACATTACCTACCATAATACCTACCATAATACCTACCATATTACCTGGACTCACCACATTACCTACCATAATACCTACCATAATACCTACCATAATACCTACCATATTACCTGGACTCACCACATTACCTACCATAATACCTACCATATTACCTGGACTCACCATATTACCTACCATAATACCTACCATAATACCTACCATATTACCTGGACTCACCATAATACCTACCATAATACCTACCATAATACCTACCATATTACCTGGACTCACCATATTACCTACCATAATACCTACCATAATACCTACCATATTACCTGGACTCACCATAATACCTACCATAATACCTACCATAATACCTACCATATTACCTGGACTCACCATAATACCTACCATAATACCTACCATAATACCTACCATATTACCTGGACTCACCATAATACCTACCATAATACCTACCATAATACCTACCATATTACCTGGACTCACCATAATACCTACCATAATACCTACCATAATACCTACCATATTACCTACCATAATACCTACCATAATACCTACCATAATACCTACCATAATACCTACCATATTACCTGGACTCACCATAATACCTACCATAATACCTACCATAATACCTACCATATTACCTACCATAATACCTACCATAATACCTACCATAATACCTACCATAATACCTACCATATTACCTGGACTCACCATAATACCTACCATAATACCTACCATAATACCTACCATATTACCTACCATAATACCTACCATAATACCTACCATAATACCTACCATAATACCTACCATATTACCTACCATAATACCTACCATAATACCTACCATATTACCTACCATAATACCTACCATAATACCTACCATAATACCTACCATATTACCTGGACTCACCATAATACCTACCATAATACCTACCATAATACCTACCATATTACCTGGACTCACCATAATACCTACCATAATACCTACCATAATACCTACCATATTACCTGGACTCACCATAATACCTACCATAATACCTACCATAATACCTACCATATTACCTGGACTCACCATAATACCTACCATAATACCTACCATAATACCTACCATATTACCTGGACTCACCATAATACCTACCATATTACCTACCATAATACCTACCATATTACCTGGACTCACCATAATAACTACCATATTACCTTCCATATTACCTACCATAATACCTACCATAATACCTACCATACTACCTACTATAATACCTACCATATTACCTGGACTCACCATAATACCTACTATAATACCTACCATAATACCTACCATATTACCTACCATATTACCTGGACTCACCATAATAACTACCATATTACCTACCATAATACCTACCATAATACCTACCATATTATCTACCATATTACCTACCATAATACCTACCATATTACCTGGACTCACCATAATAACTACCATATTACCTACCATAATACCTACCATATTATCTACCATATTACCTACCATAATACCTACCATATTACCTGGACTCACCATAATAACTACCATATTACCTACCATAATACCTACCATATTACCTGGACTCACCATAATACCTACCATATTACCTACCATAATACCTACCATATTACCTGGACTCACCATAATAACTACCATATTACCTTCCATATTACCTACCATAATACCTAACATAATACCTACCATACTACCTACTATAATACCTACCATATTACCTGGACTCACCATAATACCTACCATAATACCTACCATATTACCTACCATAATACCTACCATATTACCTACCATATTACCTGGACTCACCATAATAACTACCATATTACCTACCATAATACCTACCATAATACCTACCTTATTATCTAATATATTACCTACCATAATACCTACCATATTACCTGGACTCACCATAATAACTACCATATTACCTACCATAATACCTACCATATTATCTACCATATTACCTACCATAATACCTACCATATTACCTGGACTCACCATAATAACTACCATATTACCTACCATAATACCTACCATATTACCTGGACTCACCATAATACCTACCATATTACCTACCATATTACCTACCATAATACCTACCATATTATCTACCATAATATCTACCATATTACCTACCATAATATCTACCATATGATCTACCATATTACCTACTATAATATCTACCATATTACCTACCATAATACCTACCATATTACCTACCATATAACCTACCATAATATCTACCATATTATCTACCATATTACCTACCATATTATCTCCCATATTATCTACCATATTATCTCCCATATTACCTATCCCTTCTCCCTTCAACACCCCCCAAAACCTTCTCCCACTCTCCCCTCCACACCCCCAAAACCCTTCTCCCCCTCTCCCCTCCACACCTCCACACCCCCAAAACCCTTCTCCCCCTCTCCCCTCCACACCCCCAAAACCCTTCTCCCCTTCTCCCCTCCACACCCCCAAAACCCTTCTCCCCCTCTCCCCTCCACCCCCCCAAAACCCTTCTCCTCCTCAACACTCCCAAAACCCTTCTCCCCTTCTCCCCCTCAACACTCCCAAAACCCTTCTCCCCTTCTCCCCCTCAACACCCCCAAAACCCTTCTCCCCCTCAACACTCCCAAAACCCTTCTCCCCTTCTCCCCTCCACACCCCCAAAACCCTTCTCCCCTTCTCCCCCTCAACACTCCCAAAACCCTTCTCCCCCTCTCCCCTCCACCCCTCCACCCCCCCAAAACCCTTCTCCTCCTCAACACTCCCAAAACCCTTCTCCCCTTCTCCCCCTCAACACTCCCAAAACCCTTCTCCCCTTCTCCCCCTCAACACCCCCAAAACCCTTCTCCCCCTCAACACCCCCAAAACCCTTCTCCCCTTCTCCCCCTCAACACTCCCAAAACCCTTCTCCCCTTCTCCCCTCCACACCCCCAAAACGCTTCTCCCCTTCTCCCCTCCACACCCCCAAAACCCTTCTCCCCCTCTCCCCTCCACACCCCCAAAACCCTTCTCCCCTTCTCCCCTCCACACCCCCAAAACCCTTCTCCTCCTCTCCCCTCAACACCCCCAAAACCCTTCTCCCCCTCTCCCCTCCACACCCCCCACACCTTCTCCCCCTCTCCCCTCTCCCCTCCACACCCCCAAAACCCTTCTCCCCTCTCCCTTCCACACCCCCAAAACCCTTCTCCCCCTCTCCCCTCTCCCCTCCACCCCCCCAAAACCCTTCTCCTCCTCTCCCCTCAACACCCCCAAAACCCTTCTCCCCCTCTCCCCTCCACACCCCCCCACACCTTCTCCCCCTCTCCCCTCTCCCCTCCACACCCCCAAAACCCTTCTCCCCTCTCCCTTCCACACCCCCAAAACCCTTCTCCCCCTCTCCCCTCTCCCCTCCACCCCCCCAAAACCCTTCTCCTCCTCTCCCCTCAACACCCCCAAAACCCTTCTCCCCCTCTCCCCTCCACACCCCCCCCACACCTTCTCCCCCTCTCCCCTCTCCCCTCCACACCCCCCCACACCTTCTCCCCTTCTCCCCCTCTCCCCTCCACACCCCCCCACACCTTCTCCCCCTCTCCCCTCTCCCCTCCACACCCCCCCACACCTTCTCCCCCTCTCCCCTCTCCCCTCCACACCCCCCCACACCTTCTCCCCCTCTCCCCTCTCCCCTTCACCCCCCCCCCACACCTTCTCCCCTCTCCCCTCCACACCCCCCCCACACCTTCTCCCCCTCTCCCCTCTCCCCTCCACACCCCCCCCACACCTTCTCCCCCTCTCCCCTCTCCCCTCCACACCCCCCCCCCACACCTTCTCCCCTCTCCCCTCCACACCCCCCCCCACACCTTCTCCCCCTCTCCCCTCTCCCCTCCACACCCCCCCCACACCTTCTCCCCCTCTCCCCTCTCCCCTCCACACCCCCCCACACCTTCTCCCCCTCTCCCCTCTGCCCTCCACACCCCCCCACACCTTCTCCCCCTCTCCCCTCTCCCCTCCACACCCCCCCACACCTTCTCCCCCTCTCCCCTCCACCCCCCCCCACACCTTCTCCCCCTCTCCCCTCTCCCCTCCACCCCCCCCACACCTTCTCCCCCTCTCCCCTCTCCCCTCTCCCCTCCACACCCCCCCACACCTTCTCCCCCTCTCCCCTCTCCCCTCCACACCCCCAAAACCCTTCTCCCCTCTCCCTTCCACACCCCCAAAACCCTTCTCCCCCTCTCCCCTCTCCCCTCCACCCCCCCAAAACCCTTCTCCTCCTCTCCCCTCAACACCCCCAAAACCCTTCTCCCCCTCTCCCCTCCACACCCCCCCCACACCTTCTCCCCCTCTCCCCTCTCCCCTCCACACCCCCCCACACCTTCTCCCCCTCTCCCCTCTCCCCTCTCCCCTCCACCCCCCCAAAACCCTTCTCCTCCTCTCCCCTCTCCCCTCCACCCCCCCCACACCTTCTCCCCCTCTCCCCTCTCCCCCTCTCCCCTCTCCCCTCCACACCCCTAAAACTCGTCTTCCCCGTAGTGATATTTGATAATGACCTGTATTTTGTCTGTCAGGAATGAATGTTCTCTTAGTGTCAAAACCAACGCTTTAGGAGGGAGGAACCCTTTTGTACCTTTCGTTCTAGCCTTTAGGGGCTGTATCACACAGCCCTTTAAGTACGGTGTAATGCGAAGCCATAGGTATCCTTACAAGACACAGAGCTGTCGGGGTGGGTTTGAAGACAATGTGACAGGATCAACCTCTCTGTCATAGCCTGAAGGGGTATATCGTACAGCTCTGTCAGGTGCAGCCATACTGTGTATATGTGTTGTTTTCTTCTATAGGGCTGCTGGGTGTAGCCTACTAAAACCTGACAGAATCTTACCTTTACATTGTCTATAAATACATCTGTTACCAGCTAGCTAGTGGGTTAACATAGTCTATACATACATCTGTTACCAGCTAGCTAGTGGGTTAACATAGTATATACATACATCTGTTACCAGCTAGCTAGTGGGTTAACATAGTCTATAGATACATCTGTTACCAGCTAGCTAGTGGGTTAACATAGTCTATACATACATCTATTACCAGCTAGCTAGTGGGTTAACATAGTCTATAGATACATCTGTTACCAGCTAGCTAGTGGGTTAACATAGTCTATGCATACATCTGTTACCAGCTAGCTAGTTGGTTTACATAGTCTATACATACATCTGTTACCAGCTAGCTAGTGGGTTAACATAGTCTATACATACATCTGTTACCAGCTAGCTAGTGGGTTAACATAGTATATACATACATCTGTTACCAGCTAGCTAGTGGGTTAACATAGTCTATACATACATCTGTTACCAGCTAGCTAGTGGGTTAACATAGTCTATAGATACATCTGTTACCAGCTAGCTAGTGGGTTTACATAGTCTATACATACATCTGTTACCAGCTAGCTAGTGGGTTAACATAGTCTATACATACATCTGTTACCAGCTAGCTAGTGGGTTAACATAGTATATACATACATCTGTTACCAGCTAGCTAGTGGGTTAACATAGTCTATAGATACATCTGTTACCAGCTAGCTAGTGGGTTTACATAGTCTATACATACATCTGTTACCAGCTAGCTAGTGGGTTAACATAGTCTATACATACATCTGTTACCAGCTAGCTAGTGGGTTAACATAGTCTATAGATACATCTGTTACCAGCTAGCTAGTGGGTTAACATAGTCTATAGATACATCTGTTACCAGCTAGCTAGTGGGTTAACATAGTCTATAGATACATCTGTTACCAGCTAGCTAGTGGGTTAACATAGTCTATAGATACATCTGTTACCAGCTAGCTAGTGGGTTTACATAGTCTATACATACATCTGTTACCAGCTAGCTAGTGGGTTAACATAGTCTATACATACATCTGTTACCAGCTAGCTAGTGGGTTTACATAGGCAGATCCTAAACCTCACAATGTATCTTCTATTCTTATCAGTGTGTAATAAAGTAATCTCACAGGGCCTTAAAGATTCATGAAACAAGAGATCAATAGCCTATCCTTTCACATTTCAGCTATTTCCTTCGGGTTGAAGTAATTCGTTTCTCCTACAGCCCTCTCCCTCCACCCAGTCCTCCCTCTCCCTCCACCCAGCCCTCCCTCTCCCTCCTCCCTCTCCCTCCCTCTCCCTCCACCCAGCCCTCCCTCTCCCTCCACTCAGTCCTCCCTCTCCCTCCACCCAGCCCTCCCTCTCCCTCCACCCAGTCCTCCCTCTCCCTCCACCCAGCCCTCCCTCTCCCTCCACCCAGCCCTCCCTCTCCCTCCACCCAGTCCTCCCTCTCCCTCCACCCAGCCCTCCCTCTCCCTCCACCCAGCCCTCCCTCTCCCTCCACCCAGTCCTCCCTCTCCCTCCACCCAGCCCTCCCTCTCCCTCCACCCAGCCCTTCCTCTCCCTCCACTCAGCCCTCCCTCTCCCTCCACCCAGTTCTCCCTCTCCCTCCCTCTCCCTCCACACAGCCCTCCCTCTCCCTCCACCCAGTTCTCCCTCTCCCTCCCTCTCCCTCCACACAGCCCTCCCGCTCACTCCACACAGCCCTCCCTCTCACTCCACCCAGTCCTCCCTCTCCCTCCACCCAGACCTCACTCTCCCTCCACCCAGCCCTCCCTCTCCCTCCACCCAGCCCTCCCTCTCCCTCCACCCAGTCCTCCCTCTCCCTCCCTCTCCCTCCACCCAGCCCTCCCTCTCACTCCACCCAGTCCTCCCTCTCCCTCCACCCAGCCCTTCCTCTCCCTCCACCCAGCCCTCCCTCTCCCTCCACCCAGTCCTCCCTCTCCCTCCCTCTCCCTCCACCCAGTCCTCCCTCTCCCTCCACACAGCCCTCCCTCTCCCTCCACCCAGCCCTCCCTCTCCCTCCACCCAGCCCTTCCTCTCCCTCCACCCAGCCCTCCCTCTCCCTCCACCCAGTCCTCCCTCTCCCTCCCTCTCCCTCCACCCAGTCCTCCCTCTCCCTCCACACAGCCCTCCCTCTCACTCCACCCAGCCCTCCCTCTCCCTCCACCCAGCCCTCCCTCTCCCTCCACTCAGTCCTCCCTCTCCCTCCACTCAGTCCTCCCTCTCCCTCCACCCAGTCCTCCCTCTCCCTCCACTCAGTCCTCCCTCTCCCTCCACCCAGTCCTCCCTCTCCTTCCACCCAGTCCTCCCTCTCCCTCCACCCAGTCCTCCCTCTCCCTCCACCCAGTCCTCCCTCTCCCTCCACCCAGTCTTCCCTCTCCCTCCACTCAGTCCTCCCTCTCCCTCCACCCAGTCCTCCCTCTCCCTTCCATTCAACTCTACCCCTCACACCCCTCCACTGCTATTAGGTTTTCCTGCAGCCTCCCTCTACTCGCCCCTGACCCTTTTTTGGTTCGGTAGATGAGTTCACGCTGCCTCCTCCCAATCCAGCCCTCCCTCCCTCTCCAAATCCATCCGTTACGATGGGTATCGTAAACCTCAGCTGTTAGGCTGTGTTAAATCTGTTAGAGGACTGTGTTAAATCTGTTAGAGGACTGTGTTAAATCTGTTAGAGGACTGTGTTAAATCTGTTAGAGGATTGTGTTAAATCTGTTAGAGGACTGTGTTAATCTGTTAGTGGACTGTGTTAAATCTGTTAGAGGACTGAGTTAAATCTGTGTTAAATCTGTTAGAGGACTGTGTTAATCTGTTAGAGGACTGTGTTAAATCTGTTAGAGGACTGTGTTAAATCTGTTAGAGGACTGAGTTAAATCTGTGTTAAATCTGTTAGAGGACTGTGTTAAATCTGTTAGAGGACTGTGTTAAATCTGTTAGAGGACTGTGTTAAATCTGTTAGAGGACTGAGTTAAATCTGTGTTAAATCTGTTAGAGGACTGTGTTAATCTGTTAGAGGACTGTGTTAATCTGTTAGTGGACTGTGTTAAATCTGTGTTAAATCTGTTAGAGGACTGAGTTAAATCTGTGTTAAATCTGTTAGAGGACTGTGTTAAATCTGTTAGAGGACTGTGTTAATCTGTTAGTGGACTGTGTTAAATCTGTTAGAGGACTGAGTTAAATCTGTGTTAAATCTGTTAGAGGACTGTGTTAATCTGTTAGAGGACTGTGTTAAATCTGTTAGAGGACTGTGTTAAATCTGTTAGAGGACTGAGTTAAATCTGTGTTAAATCTGTTAGAGGACTGTGTTAAATCTGTTAGAGGATTGTGTTTAATCTGTTAGAGGACTGTGTTAAATCTGTTAGAGGACTGTGTTAATCTGTTAGTGGACTGTGTTAAATCTGTTAGAGGATTGTGTTAAATCTGTTAGGCGGTTTTGTTAAATTGCAGGGTGGAATGTGTTGTAAGTGGCGGCGGCGTTTGTGGATGACGCGTGGAGGCTAGACTGTAGGTCTCTGATGAGTGATGAAACCCTTTTTTACCCCCAAACCTCAACCTCTCTCATTCTGGCCCAGAGCCAGATTCAGCTGCCAGCCTCCTGCTACAGTGTTGGGTCCCCTAGTCTTTCCCCTGTTGCTCCAAGGGCGGTGGGTCCCCCCCAGCTGTGGTGCCTCCTGCCTGGGAATGGAGCCCATTCCTCAGCCCCCGTCCCCTCAGCCCAAAGCTCCCGGCCTTCATGACAGCCCTTAGACTTTGGAGGGTTCTTTTAGTGCCACATTCATCAGCGTGTAGTGTGTGTCTGAGTGCGGTGTAGGGTGTCTTTTGCCCTCTCACCTTTCACCTCTCCAAGGTGAGGAGGACCATCACTCGGCACAGCTCCCCTCCAAGGAAACGTCTCAGCTTCAGTCCTGTGTCCCATCACTCAGCACAGCTTCCTGTCTCAGCTTCAGTCCTGTGTTGTGTCACTCTGCACAGCTTCCTGTCTCAGCTTCAGTCCTGTGTTGTGTCACTCTGCACAGCTCCCTGTCTCAGCTTCAGTCCTGTGTCGTGTCACTCAGCACAGCTCCCTGTCTCAGCTTCAGTCCTGTGTTGTGTCACTCTGCACAGCTCCCTGTCTCAGCTTCAGTCCTGTGTTGTGTCACTCTGCACAGCTCCCTGTCTCAGCTTCAGTCCTGTGTTGTGTCACTCTGCACAGCTTCCTGTCTCAGCTTCAGTCCTGTGTTGTGTCACTCAGCACAGCTTCCTGTCTCAGCTTCAGTCCTGTGTTTTATCACTCAGCACAGCTTCCTGTCTCAGCTTCAGTCCTGTGTTTTATCACTCAGCACAGCTTCCTGTCTCAGCTTCAGTCCTGTGTCCCATCACTCTGCACAGCTTCCTGTTTCAGCTTCAGTCCTGTGTTGTATCACTCAGCACAGCTTCCTGTCTCAGCTTCAGTCCTGTGTTGTATCACTCAGCACAGCTTCCTGTCTCAGCTTCAGTCCTGTGTTGTGTCACTCTGCACAGCTTCCTGTCTCAGCTTCAGTCCTGTGTTGTACCACTCTGCACAGCTTCCTGTCTCAGCTTCAGTCCTGTGTTTTATCACTCTGCACAGCTTCCTGTCTCAGCTTCAGTCCTGTGTTTTATCACTCTGCACAGCTTCCTGTCTCAGCTTCAGTCCTGTGTTGTACCACTCTGCACAGCTTCCTGTCTCAGCTTCAGTCCTGTGTTTTATCACTCTGCACAGCTTCCTGTCTCAGCTTCAGTCCTGTGTTTTATCACTCTGCACAGC